>NC_068287.1:22000433-22232933 GCF_025860055.1 Xyrauchen texanus
GGGACATTCCTTAGGCCACTCATTGGGTCACTCTTTAGGACACACAGGCTTGATTCCAGCTCACCACACTGCCTTTTTGTCAGGCCAACCAATACATATTATACCAGCCTCTGCGCTCCATCACAGCCCTCTTTCTCTACACCATATCCCCCATGCTGCCCTTTACCCCACTCTCTTTGCCCATCGGCCAGCCACTGCAGCAGCAGCAGCTGCCCTGCAGTTACACCCATTTCTTCATCCTATCTTCTCAGGGCAGGACCTGCAACACCCACCAAACCATGGCTCCTGAAAATTATATTTGAGGTGTGAAAATTTAAGTTTAGTTGGGTGGTATGTACTCTGCTTCCATAAGGGCATCTCATCAGGACAGTTTATGGGTATATTTTAAAAAATTTAATAAACACAAAAAGTATGATTTTCTTGGCCACCTTTCGAGATTGTAATGTGATGAAAATCATGTGAAATCAGGACCAGGAGATTGGTCGGCAGTGGTATATCGTATGTATATTCCCTCAAGGAGTAAAGAAAAGGTGCAAGGGTTTATTTTTTAGGTCAAGGACATGGATTTCACAACTAGATAAAGGACAAGAAACCACATCTTTAGTTTTCTATGGTATGTCATACATTTTTGTTCATTGTCTGAAGTTTTTCTTATATCCACAGGCTGATTGTAGGCCTTAAGTGTGGCTTGATAGGGTTGACAAGGGCAGTCTTAGAGGGTCATTGGGAGATAGTTTTTTTTTGTGTACTAAGCATTCTTGACTAAATTAATTGACGTGTATGAATATGCAAAGATATAATTGTGCCTGGTTCTCAAAAAACAGGCTATGATGAATTTGACGATGGGCCCACTACAAGGTTGCCATAATATTTGGTCATTTTTTCAGCTCATACTAATTGTTATAAAAGTACCATACTTCTATCAAATGGTGTCAGAAAACATGAACAAGATTATTACAGTTAAAAGCCATACTCCGCACTCAACTGTGTAAACTTATTTTTTTGGTTGGTTGCAAATCAATATTAATGATCTGAAAATAGTGAATGGAACGTAGACATCACAAATGTTGATGTCACACGTTTTTATATTGTCACAGGCTGTTGGAACTGCATACCAAGTTACACTTTGGGATTTGAGGGTTCCCATCCCTTGTAATTAAAATTGTGAAATATTGCACTGAAAAATGTACATTTTAGATGCTGTTTTTTGCATCTTGTAACAACTGTATGATTGTATTCAATAATTTTATTTTGTTTTTTATTTTAAATTATTTTATATTTTTGTTTCTTTTTTTGGAAAATGTTTTTGTTGTCTTTCTGCACAATTAGTTCAATGTAAATAAACTTGTGTAAAAAGATAATGTAAAATAAATGTTTGTAACACCTGCTTAAAAATGCTAATAAAACAAATAATGAAATAAAGGATACATAAACATGATCAGGGCTGGTACTTCAGAGGTCAGGGAAGTATTTGGAAAGTGGATGGACAGAAGAATGTTGTACAAGTTTTGGTGACAATAATTGTGCTGTAAACATTAGCTTTTTGAAGTCCTCTATTCATCAGCAAATACAAATTTGACTAAGTAATCACTTGTACAAGTATTATACTTTTAATACCCAGATAAGTCTTTGACATAAAACGTATTTAACCTGTAATGTTAAAAAAAAAAAAAAAAACAATGCTTGAACATTAAAATAAAATGCTTTGCACTTTCTCATGGTCTCCTCTCAATCACCGGTATAAGATAAAAATTGTGTCATTTCCTAGACTTTTAAGCGGCCATACATCTTGCACCACTTTTCCCTGCATGCTAGGTAGAAGCCCAGAAAACAGCTGCAAGGTATGTAAGTTCCTTTTAAGATACAGTATAAGAACACAAACTCAAAATATGATGGTCACTTGTACCTGCATTTGACTATTTTGCACAGGAAAAAAAAAATCCATTGTCCATGGTAAATTAACATTGATCCCGATTTTGCAAGAATGTGTGTTTACTTGTTTTGTGACCGCATCAATCATACATTTTATTCTACAACCACAGACGATTATTGGATTTAAACACTAGATGGCACCATTTGACTTTGCTTCAGTTGCATTAGATCAGAAAGCAGGATATGTTGCAAGATCATTTTTTTTTATTGCATTAAAAATAATACATTGAATAACAACAGTGGGTTACATATTGCTAACAAAGGGACAAATAAAAACAATACAGAAGATATCACATGTAAAGATTACATTTTCAATGTGACATCCTTAAGGATGTTATATGTTAAGTTTTTGAAGATGTTTAGACATATTATTAAGAGGCAAAAAGCGATTTTACATCAGCAGAAAAAATTCTAATATTAGGTTTCGATTGTATTACTCTGGCTTTGTGAAGATGAAATAACAATAAAGAACAATCAAATTTAGCATCATTACAATGAATATCTGAAAGAAAAACCATAGTCTCTGTAATCTGCACCAATTTGTTAAAACATAAATATAATAACAAGGTTATTTCTGTCCAAAAAGATTTAGAGAAAGTACACTGATAAAACAAATGTAAAACTGATTCTTCCATTTTACAAAAGGAACACAAGGGGGATACATTCTCAAAAAACCTGTTTAAAATCTGATTGCATGTGTAATATTTGTGAGTAATTTTGAAAATAAGTTCTCTAATTTTATTTGGGATAAGAAGTTTGTAAGGAGAAATCCATAAATTGCTTAAATTAGAATATACTCAATTTTGAACAGGCTATAGAAAGAGTTACTTGATCTGAGACAATAGCATTTCCAATGAAAACATTATTACATTTCTTGTCTAGAATATGGATACTTTAATTGAAAGTTTAGGAATATGATTAGACAAGCTAGCATAACTTAGGTGTGCTCTAATTAAAGATTTGATGCTTTTTTTTTACCAAAAAGGGGCAAAATAATACTTTTAACCACCTTATTGAAGTCTCTTTTAGAAAACGGGGCACCCTTCAGAGTAATAAATTCATTAAATGAGATAAGTTCCCCTTGAACAGCAGAGTGTTTATAGATTTGATAATTTTTGCAAGATAATCTAGCCGTGCGTTCAGACCGCTTCTCGCCGCCGAGAGACGCTGGCTAGCATAGAAAATTAATGACTTCCGGTCGATTGAGAAGGGTCTAGCTGCAGACTGTGGGCGATTGGAGCTCCACTCTCAAACAGGAAATACGTCACCTCCACTCCAGTTATTGTGCTGTAAAAATTGGGCAGTCACTTATTTCCAGGGGTTTCAGTACAGCGTAAAAATGTGACGTGGTAGTGTAGGCGTTCTCCTAATTCAAAATTTGCATAGGTCACCGATCATGAAAAGTGAATGATGATAACCCACATCGCTAACGGTTGAATTATTTTCCTTTTTTGCCGCTAATAGAAACTGATGTTGAAATTTAATATGTCAGTTTGGCAAAGTAGATTAATCCAAAATCACACGCTAAAATATGTAAATATTAATGTACCAATAGTATCAATGTAAACAATCTGAAGCCCGCGATGAAAATATGAAACGCCCGCGGAAAGAAGGCACTATAATGCGCATGTGCGCTGACCTGAAATTTGTTTTATGTCATGGCCACGCCCCTTGTGCGTCGCTGTACTGAAACCCCTGTACTTTAGTGAATGCCGTAAAAATTGAGAAGGGTCTGGCTGCAGACTGTGGGCGATTGGAGCTCCACTCTCAAACAGGAAATACGTCACCTCCACTCCAGTTATTGTGTTGTAAAAATTTAAGTTTATTTGGTTTTTTTTTTGTGTTTTTTTTTTTTACATAAAAACAATTAAAACTTAAATTGTGGAAATTATTCTTCATTATTTTACATTGGTTGATTTGTACATGTTATTTAGCTTTAAATAGAAAATTCTGAAATTATTTTTACTATAATATTATATTTAATAGTCATAAACCGTAAAAGTGTAGTATACTGCTTTGATATTCTGTGTGAAGATTAGGTGAGGTCACGTATATATGCGCTCGGTTAAAATATATATATATATATATATATATATATATATATATATATATATATATATGCGCTCGGTCGCAGTCATAGACAGTATAAGGCCGCAGTGGAGGTGACGTATTTCCGCTTTTGAATGGAGCTCCACTCGCCCCGTAGTCTGCAGCCAGCCCCTATTGGAGAGATTTGACGCTCTCGACCATAGACATAATAAATACATAGACGCCCTATTGGCCGCTGGAGCGTACGTCAACGGGCCGCCATATTGCGGAGGGCAACATTCCCATTTCTCTCATAACGGGAGTTGAGGAAAAATGCCTGCCTCATGTGCTGCTTGGGGCTGTACAAATCGCCGCACTATTGAAAACAGGTCTCGGGGAATTACTTTTCACAAGTAAGACTGAACATTTGTTTTTGGTTGTATTTGGTCGTTATATAATTAGTAATAGTAACGTTAGTTGGCCACCGGAGTTAGTCAGACTAAAATAGCTTGCTTGCGAGCTGTGAAAGTTGAGACATGAGTTGACATGATTTATAGTATAGTTTTATCTTATATTTTATATTATAAAGTACATTTCCTGAAAATCTAAATATTTTCTTAAAGACTTTTATGACAAGTACTCGTTACACCATGTACGAACCACTGAAATCGGTTGATAAATGTAAACGTTATTTTTGTTTTTATCCAGAAAAACCGTTTACTTGCATTTGATTACAGCGCAGTCTTGCCCTCCGCAAAATGGCGGACACGTTGACGTATCGCAGCAACGTTCTAAAGCGGCCAATAGGGCGTCTATGTATTTATTATGTCTATGCTCTCGACGCCTCTGGTCTGAACGCACGGTTGGGCGGTGTGGGGCGTCAGAGGGAAGTTAAAATGCAGCCAACATTATGGTAATGAGCTTTGACACGGTTCGGGAATATACATATTATATAGACTCATTACAAGCAAAGTAAGATATTTAAAGCCTTTATTTGATATAATTTTGATGATTATGGCTTACAGCTTATGAAAACCCCAAATTCAGAATCTCAGAAAGTTAGAATATTACATGAAATCAATAAAAAAAGGATTTTAAATACAGAAATGTCGGCCCTCTGAAAAGTATAATCATGCATAAATGTACTCAGTACTTGGTTTGGGCCCCTTTTGCATTAATTACTGCCTCAATGCGGCGTGGCATGGATGCTATCAGCCTGTGGCACTGCTGAAGGTGTTATGGAAGACCAAGATGCTTACTAGCGTCTTAATAGCGGCCTTCAGCTCTTCTGCATTGTTTGGTCTCATGTCTCTCATCTTTCTCTTGGCAATGCCCCATAGATTCTCAATGGGGTTCAGGTCAGGCGAGTTTGCTGGCCAATCAAGCACAGTATATACCATGGTCATTGAACCAGGTTTTGGTACTTTTGGCAGTGTGGGCAGGTGCCAAGTCCTGCTGGAAAATGAAGTCAGCATCTCCATAAAGCTTGTCTGCTGAAGGAAGCATGAAGTGCTCTAAAATGTCCCGGTAGACGGCTGCGTTGACTCTGGACTTAATAAAGCACATTGGACCAACACCAGCCGATGACATGGCTCCCCAAACCAACACAGACTGTGGAAACTTCACACTGGACTTCAAGCATCTTGGATTGTGTGCCTCTCCATTCTTCCTCCAGACTCTGGGACCTTGGTTTCCAAATGAGATGCAAAATTTGCTCTCATCAGAAAAGAGGACTTTGGACCACTGAGCAACAGACCAGGTTTTTTTTCTTTAGCCCAGGTAAGACGCTTCTGACGTTGTTTGTTGTTCAGGAGCGGCTTGACAAGAGGAATACGACATTTGAAGCCTCAGTCCACTCCTTGTGAAGCTCCCCACACATTTGAATGGCCTTTTCCTGACAATCCTCTCCAGGCTACGGTCATCCCTGCTGCTTGTGCACCTTTTTCTTCCACACTTTTCCCTTCCACTTAACTTTCTATTAATGTGCTTTGATACAGCACTTTGAGAACATCCAACTTCTTTTGCAATTAAATTTTGAGGCTTTCCCTCCTTGTGGAGGGTGTCAATGATGGTTTTCTGCACAACTGTCAGGTCAGCAGTCTTCCCCATGATTGTGAATTCAACTGAACCAGACTGAGAGACCATTTAAAGGCTCAGGAACCCTTTGCAGGTGTTTAGCTGATTAGAGTGTGACACTTTGAGCCTACAATACTGAACCTTTTCACAATATTCTAATTTTCTGAGATTCTGAATTTGGGGTTTTCATAAGCTGTAAGCCATAATCATCAAAATTATATCAAATAAAGGCTTGAAATATCTTACTTTGCTTGTAATGAGTCTATATAATATATTAGTTTCACCTTTTAAGTTGAATTACTGAAATTAATGAACTTTTGCACGATATTCTAATTTTTCAAGTTTCACCTGTAGAAGTGCTCCGCTCTAGCGAAGTCTAGAGAACACAACCGTGTAAACTTTGGTTCCCACCAAACATTAGTTCCAAAGACAAAAAGGAGGAGAAACCCGTGTCGGGTTTTCCCGTAATATTTGATCTGTCCTTGTTTGCTTACAGGGATATAAATACAATTTTAAAAAACGATGAGTGGACAAAGGTGTCTGAACGTGTTGGTGTGCCAGATGAGTTGATGAAGTGGATATTATGGTTTATATAATAATATTTAAAAATATTTCATGAGGATATACGCTACTTGAGATATGTCGTCAAAAAGATACCGGTTGACATGTCTGGATGTTTTGTGGCCCCTTTAAATATAGTTCACAAAACAAAGCATTCTGGACGCACGTTGCCGCCCATTTCAAACACGTCAGAGAGTCCACAAATTTTCGATAGCGTTGTTGGCAGGGCAGCCAGAGCGAATTTTGACACTCTCGTCGCCTCTTAGTCCGTGAGGCAGACCCCCAAATTTCAGAAATTAGTATCATAAAAGGGCACCAATGTTGCTCTTTTTTTTTTATTCAACAGAGGGATGTCCCTGGACCACAAAAATGCATGATAGCAATTCTTAGTGGGTAGCTTAAGGTACAAAAATCACCAATTTTATGTATGACCCTCCCAAAATTTGGCGAATTCCACGTAAGGTCAGTTATTTCTTTAATTCATTATTTTTGGTACCAAAAAAAACCTTTATACTTGGTGATATCTAGGTTGGAATATTGTCAAAACTTGAACTTGTTTCAATAATATAGTTGTTATGATTATTTCTCTACATAAAACATAGTGGTGTACAGCTTTCACTCATTGTTTTAAACTGAAGACCAATCTGTACATGCTTCCATGTAACAGGTAAGAATGGATTTTGCAGTGTTATATATTATACAATTATTGATTAATCTATCAAGTCAATTCATTGTATGCTAATTACCATGGATAACTAAACAACAAGTGAAGTGAAGTGAAGTGAAGTGAATGCTAATTGTCCAAATTGTACATTTGTTGACTGTCCGTGTACTGGTGCTTGAGATGTCTTTATCTTAGATGCACACTATATGCAGAAACACACATAAGCAGACATTTATTATATTACTCCTGAAGGCAGACAATAAACATCAAATTAATTTACAGCTTGCAGAAATATGTATAAGGTTCAGGAAGAGAGATCTCCTCAAAAGAAACGGCCTAAAATTGAAAACAAGTGTTTAATACATTGCAATGAAGAGGACCCAGAGAAGAATTTAACAACACCAAAGGACTGGAATTCGTGGACAACATTGGTTAAGGCAGCAGAAATAAGAAATCATAAAGACATATTAGATTTGGCTGCGAGTTGTTCTGAAGGAGAGGTTCCACAAATATGGTATCACAGGAGGTGCCGGAGTCTCTTTACAATGAAAAGGGATTTGGAAACACTCAAAAGCAAACCATTAGACACTACAACAGAAACAATGGCTAGAAGGTCCATACGAACTCAGAGCTCTAGTTCATTGGTGTATGAAAAAATCTGCATCTTTTGTGAGAAGTCTTCAAAGTTCAGACCAGGAACAAAAAGTAGAGCGCCGTTAATGCAGTCTGTGTCTTGGCAGTCTGATGCTGCAGTTAGAAATGCAGCTCTAGCCAACCAGGATAAAAGAATGATTGCAGTTACTAGCAGAGAGCTGATAGCAGCAGAAGCTCACTACCACAAGAGTTGTTACAGGAACTATACCAGAGTCCTTACATCTCATGATGCCCCTTCAGAGAGGTCAGTAGTGTCTGATGAAGAAAACAGGTATAAAGCCACAGAAGCAGCTGCATTTGACGAGTTGTTTGAATACATACGGGAAGAACTGATGGAACATCCTTGTGTTATGAAGTTTACAATTCTCACATGTAGAATCAGAGAGTATATGCACAAACGTGGCGTTGACACTCTGATGGAATCAACCATCAAGAACCTTAGAAGAAGATTAGAGGCAGAATTTGGTGATTCCCTACATTTTTGCAAGTCTAACAATGGCAGGTTACTGATGTATCCTGACACTTTGTCTATGGAGCATCTTGTTGTTGAGAACAGTGAAATACATGACAAGCTTAGTCAAGAAACAACCTATACAGACCGCATATATGCTATTAAGGCGCTTACAGGAAATGTTGAATTGATCCAAATGATGAATCGCCTGGGACACTCTGTATCTTACACTTTGTTAGAGGAGATAGATACAGCCTTGTGCCTGCAGAAATTAACCATGGCAGATGCTGCAGGTTTGGCTGTTCTTCCTAGCAACATAAAGCCCAATGTGCCTACGACATTAGGATGGGACAACATAGACAGAAACGAAGAGACATTGACTGGAAAGGGAACATTCCATAGGATCAATGGAATTGCAGTCCAGCCTTTGACAGAGGGTCCATCACTTCCACCAATGTCCTATGAAATTTTACTTTATTTCATCATAAAAGAGAAGATGTAAAACAATAGATATGTCAATATAACACAGTTTATCAATGTTGAGATTTATTTTGCATAATTAGATTTTTTCAGCACGTTTAAATGTAAAATTTGTAATTTTCATACATTAAGCTACCTACATGGCACTGCTATCATGCATTTTTGTGGTCAGGCGGCATGCCTGTTTTGAGAAATAAACATTAGAATTGGTGCCCTTTCTGATACCAATTTTCTGCCCGCCTCACGGACTATCTGGTCTGAACGCACGGTAAAAGGATTTAGCAAGAACCATGTTTTGGAGAATTTTCATTCATCAGTTTTAAACATTAATGTCTTACGAGAACAGTTTTATCAGGTTTTAGAAAACAACTCAGAGTTTAATAGAATACAAGTAGTGTTAAGGTTTTAATAATTATTATAAATAAAAATTCACAATAACAATTAGTTTGATTAAAAACTGAAGTCTCTAGACTCACAGAGCACATGCAGTGCATACTCAAAGGCCTGGAAGCAGACATCGTCATTACATACAACTGTTCTAGGAGGAAATCGTTGAGGATTACCTTGCTGGGGATCTGAGCATAGGTGTGCCAACAGAGTACCAAGATCAGTAAGCAGCTGTCCAACAGTATATCTAATTTCCTGTTTGCCAGGGACTGTGACCTCTTAGAGTAAGGCGCAGGGTTGGGGAGTAATGGAATACATGTAACGGGATTCTGTGTTTAAAATACAAAATAAGTAACTGTGTTCCACTACAGTTACAGTTGAAAAAATCTGTAATTATAATACAGTTACATTCAAAAAGTGTTTTGATTACTGAAGAGATTACTGCATTTTATTGTCATTTGTATCAGTAAATATTTAGTGCTTTCAGATGGAAAACATTTATACTTCTAAATGATGTGATCCAAAGTGCATTTAAACAGCGGTGAAACACTTTCTTATGAAATGCTACATTCATACGAGCAGACAGAAAAGTAAGTTTGAAGTAAATTTGGAGCAGAAGAAATATAAATAAACCTTGTGTAAATTCTAAATTCGGCATTAGTTGCATTATGATGTGCATCTGCTCTAATACTTCATTGTGTTGGTGCGCATATTTGCATTGTTTTAACCCCTCTTTGTAAGTCCCGCCTTCTCGCACACCAATTGGTCGATTATAAGAGGCTTGCAGACACTATTGGCCAAAATCCTGCCTGTCAATCTCTCCGTGAACACGCGAAGTAACAGCAAATGACTGAGTGGAAACAATGCCCAAACAAAAGTGCAAATTTACAGAAGATTTGCACAAAAAAATTCCCATGGTTTCGTTTGGGTCAAGATCTGTGGGAAGCAGAATGTATGACATGTAAAGACGGCACTTATGTGTCAGTTGCTAATAAAGGTTTGAGTGATTTAGAAGCACACATTAGCTCTGCAAAGCATAAAGGGTCAGCAAAAGGTGAAAGTTCATCAGGTAAATTAACGGACTACTTTTTGTGACCAGGTAAGTTGTTATCACATTGCTTCATTTTCCATGGCCATTCAAAATATTAGTAATAGTAAATGAAGGTACAGCCATGGCATCAAATGTTTTATTTTAGTTCATCGACATTCAAAAGAATGTTGGACATTTTTATTTATATATATTTATGTTATGATAATAGAGTGTCTTTTTCACTGTATTAAAGTTTGCATTCATAGTAACACTGTTTTGAATTTGCATTGTTTTCTTGTAAAAATATTTAATAAAACCCCTTAAAATAAGATCAATTAGCTTGATCTGGTTTTAGAAACAACTGCATAAGATATTTAGGTTTTTCAGAGAATGTATTTTTAACATGTGTGTTTTTTTATAGACAAAGCAAATGTAAAAAATCTACCAGTGCTGAAAAAGTAATCCAAATAATTTAGGTTACTAACCTTGAGTATTCTAATGGAATACATTACAAATTACACTGTTTTAAGATTACAAAACAAGTATAGTTTTGTGTATTTGTGTGTGTTTACTGCAAAGAAATATTCAAGACTGTACACAGCCTAGTAAGGTTTAAAGGCATTATAAACAAATTCGATTTCAGCACAGCAATGAATAATCAAAGATCGAGGACTCAAAACATAAGGGTTTGATGTCCAGAAGGTAGAGATAAAGAAGCAGAATAAGGGACCAATTCTTTAATCCTTCTGAATGAAAATGTTGCAACTTAATTTTAATTACTAACTGCTCTGATACTAATATACCATCAGCAACAGCAAAACAGAGATGGAAAGAGAAAGACATGAGTCAGGAGTTCTTCAGTCGTTAGCAGCAGAAACTCCACCAAAAAGAAAAGTGTGCAGGTTCATGCTGCTTATTTCAGTCAGCTTAGATAAGTGATGAAAGAAAACAAAATCTTTTAAAAAATACTGCAGATATAGAAATTAAATATTAAGAAATACAGTGCCATAGATGAGACTGACCTCGCTACATCTACTCTGTGTCTGAATTTGAAAACATTTTGAGGTATGTTAGAAATGGATTTGTTTATAATTAACAATTCATTTTCACAATAAGATCCATGAGAGATGGAATGTGCCACTGATGAGCTCCACCAAGGCAGTAGTTCGGCTAAAGGTTGGAAAGTTCAGCTGAGGTATCTAACCACTAGGAACATGACAAAACAAGAAGCCAGCATTCCAGCAATCATGATGAACTTGTCCTGCGATGCTCGTTTATTAATCAAACGCATAACGGTGTTAGACAAGCCCAACATATTTGCAACATCCAACATCTTCTTATGGATACCCTAAAAGAGAGAAAATGCAAGATGTTACCAAGAATCTCTGAGACCATTTGTTTCTTCACTCCGGAACATACACTAACAAAACTAATAACATGCTCCAATGAAGGTAGAAAAAACCAGAGTATCTCATATTAGACCTTGCGGTGGAGTATATGCTTAAATATATCTAAATTCAAAAAGGAAGCATATCCTTCACACTTTAATCAATACAACAGGCACAGGTGAAAAAAACAATAATACTACAAGATAATAGGGATGAGTAAAATATCGATTTTCCAATGCATCACGATCTTAATTTGAATGATCTTGATTTTTATATCATTCTTATATCCCAAGATCAAACTTTTACTCTATGTGGCAACCCTTTACAATGCAAGTAATTAAACCACTCGCATGTGCAACCAAATCTCACACCATGCAACTAAAAATGTCACCGATTATCCACTAACTGTTCAGATTTCCCTCACCAGTGATTGAGTAGTATAGTGGAGAAATTGTTATTAGCACAGAGGTACTTTCACTGTGTGTTGAGAGTAAAAGTTTGGTTAAACTCATTCCGTGTGTACAAAGACGAGATCCACGGATCCATATGTCATTGAATAATGTCTCTTTTAATTACTTTGTTTTTTATAGTCAGTTGTTGATTAAAAACAAAAAAATAAATAAACATTTGACTCTAATCACATAGGATGCACTAAAGAAATTACACACGTCTTCTCTTGTTATATGCACTTACTGGCTAATGCCACTAGTCTTGAAGAGACAGTACAGATTAAACACGTACATACAAATAACTTGTAAATAGTTCGCATAGTCCACTTTTATCAAGTAAACAATACAAATTTAACAAAAATATATATGCAATATAATATATTCAATTTCATACCATTAATTGATGGAATAGACTGAATTTGAACATTTTCAAAAGCTAAAATGTGACCAATTTTGATGAAAAACTAATATAATTTGTCAAATTAACATTTTCAAATTGTACCTCGAAGGGTTGCTTAGAAGGTCAAGAGCATAAGCTGAGAGAGAATTTCTTTTATATGTAAGAAAAATTTAAACTTTTTAACAAATGTACCCATATAAATCGAATTGAATCAAGATCAGAACTGAATCAAATTGAGAGCTTTTGAATTGGAATCAAATTGGAAAATCTGTATCAATTCCCAGCCCTACATGATAAGTAAACACATTTCTGTTTGTTTGAATCCTATGAGCAAAAGATAAACCTGCGTTCACTGAGTAAAATATCTGAGGTACAGATTCACAGATTCAACCCCCCTCCATCACTGACAGGTAAATGCATTAATCGCGATTAAGAGAAATTAACGCATTCAACTTTAATTAATCGGAAGTGTTAATTCTGAAGCGCAAATTTTTATATTCCACATTTTTTATACTTTCAGACATGTGATTATGTGTATTCATTAGCCAGTTACATGTCCGATAAAATTATATAGCCCTATTGAATCAAGTTAAAACTGGTTATTTCTTCCAAATAAACCATTGATATCCCTTTATAAAACTTGAATTAATGCTGAAGTATGCCATTTCTATGACACTAGCACCACCAAAAGGAACTGCAGTAATAAACAAGGTTTCCAAATAGCTTTCTGAATACACCCCTCACCTGCATTTGTTCAAACAATTAGACAATTAGAGCCCTGCCCCATCTTGAGTTGAGTAACACCATTACTCAAAAAACACAGGATTTTTTAAAGCACCACAGAGACTGTTTACAGTTTTGTTTTTGAAAAGATTAACCTATGAATGGCTTATTTATAACTGGCTCTGTATATTACATACTTACAAAGTTACATACTTCAGCATTAACATCGACAAACATTATTACATTATAAAATGCTTCACATATTATTAAAACTGCAGCGATGCTCTGAAGAATGCGAAAGCTCTGAGCAACATCAAGTTTATTTTATTTATAGATAAATCCAAACTATATTGTGAGATACTCATGTATCATACACACCTTGAGCGTGCTTCTTTGATCTCTCAGGCCGTTAAGGATACTGGAGCCTGAGCCTAGAAGATCATCCATTCCTCTGTGTGCATTGTGTAGATTGGTATTAAACTGCAGGGTCTCATCAATGGGGATGGAGGTGTCGGCATCCTACATATAAACATATCACTTTCAAAATACTGTCAAAATAATATTAGAAGCACGATGCCTTTATACATAAGACATTCTAGGAATAGTCTACGAGTAAATAAATCAGTATACAAGTTTGTAATATACTATTCCATGAGTACTGATGATCTCACGCCATCAGCACTCAGACGCTTCAATGTGTGTATCATTCCGCTTGTGTTCGTGCCATTCTAAACTAAATGTAAGAGCAGTGCAGATGTGTTAAGAGCTTTCTGTCTCTTTACATGTTATATTCTGACATTACATATTTTAGCCAGCAGGTGGTGGCAAACGACCATTTTTGTGTGTAACATGAGCCAGTTGGTGATGTGAAGTTTGCGTCAGTCGGTGTTTACATTCAACAGCACTCCGTCATTGCTCAAATTACTACTACACTACTAAAGCTAGGAAATTTAAATCACTAGGCTTTTAACTAACAACTTCAGCATTAAGGCTCATCATAGCTGAGACACAACAGACTGATTAATTACACATACTCAAGGCGCTTACCTCTTACCGGAGTTTCTACATTGGAGAGGACATACTGTTCAAAATGGCGGAGGAGATTGCAGTTTCTATAGAGAAAGACTCTTGTGAACCATCTACCGCGAAATAGGGAGGAATACCCCCATCTGGAACGGCTATTTTTCCAACGATAAAATAAGACGGATTTCACAAAAATTACATTATTTTCAGAAAGCTGACTAACGGGGGGCCTGGGTATAATCAAGATTCAGAAGCAGTTCCATGCACAAATGCGTTTTTTATGACCGTACTCAGTTATTCCAAATATTATAAAACGTACTTGTACATTGAACTGTTGTATATAAGAATATCACACTTGCAATCGTCTGCGTTCTCATGCCTATTGCCAAATCACAGCAGTGCTGATGTAGAGCCATATCGCACTCTTGCTCGTGTGATATTGCTTATATATATGTGTGTGTGTGGCCTAACTAACATTTGTTGTGAAACTTCGGCTCAAAAGCTCCTCTCTCTCTCTCTCTTGTGCCTCACGAGTGTCGAGTCTGTGCTGGAAGTTCCTCAGGGCTGTTTGTAGATGCTGCACATCATACTTCAACTGATCAACACGCCTACACAAAGAAAAACAAAGGAAGAGGGGGTTGCTTTCAATCAGAACAAGCTCAAATCATATTTTGGGAAACAAAGAACTTTATACATTGTATAGACCACTGAGTGTCTAAACTAACTAAACATGGAAGAACATGCAGTGTATTGGTAATAACAAGGACAAATGACAATTGGGGATGTGCACGAGTAATCGATTAATCGAGTACTTGTTCCGATTTTAAAATTCGACTATTAAAAACACTACTTAAATATTGCAATTTGAGTTTTTGCCTGCCATGGATAACAATGAAACTGCTACTCTCACCAAAATCTTTTTGTTTCAAGTACAATTCATTGGCTGGTGCTGTGGATGCATGACGTTGTTAAAGGAATAGTTTACCCAAAAAGAACATTTGAAATATTTAAATTACCGAAAATATTTTTACACTTCTCATAATAACATAAAAGATCTCTAACATTGTGTTTTGTGCTGTTGCTTCGGCATAGCATCTCTCACTCCCAGTCAGTCAGCCCCGCCCCTCGCGCACGCATGCTCTCTCTTTCTCTCTCTCTCACACACACACACACACACACGCACGCACTGGAACCAATTATCTAACGTTAACGTTATTACCAGCGGCACTGACAACGTAACTATTTTCAGCATCTGAGGAGCAAGTACAACACAGGTAACCACTTTTGTTTCACTTCTTTGATAGCTCACAAGTCAAGTCACAACAAGAAAACGAGAGAACACTCACTGCAGTGACTGAGTAACTTTAGAAAGTACTGATGTATTATAATCATACTCATACTAATCATCATCAGTGAAGACAGTAGTATAGTTTTATGTTGCATTTCATTCTGAATGTTTACTTGAATACTTGATACCCTACTGCTGTTAAAATCTTTTAAAGCTGTTTAAAAAGCACAGAATTTTCTTAATTTGTGTATTTGGTTTTATTATTTTTAATTTATTTCTATTCATTACTGACTGTTTACTAGTCTTGAATAATTACTTAAGAACTTGAAACCATTCTTCTATAATTAACATATTAGTTAGCAGGGCTCCAGACTAAAAAAAATGACATAGGAGCCATTGACTCCTAAACAAACAAACAAACAAACAAAAAAAAAAAACATTTAGAATCCATGTGGCTATTTTAGTTGCCACATCACAGAATTACTTGATTTAGATTGTTGTTAAATAAAACAAGATAGAAAGACAAAGAAAAAGACTGCTGGTAGCTCATTAATTGGGAGCTTAATATATATACTGTATAGTTGAGAGCAAAAATGTGCATTCCCCTTTTGTCTCATAAGTTTTCATACCCCTTTCAGAATGTATACAATTATAAGAGATAAAATATATATTTTATTTAGTAATGCCCTTCAGAATCTACATAACAGTATTTACATAAACCGTCTAGAGCATCAGTGAATGTTTGCACCTTGTGCAATAGTGGTTTATGAGTCCATCAATGGTGTTTTAATGGTCCTAAGTATCAAAAGCTGGATCTCACATCACATATAAATAAATAAATAAATAAAAAGTGCAAGTCATAAGTTTGCATACACTTAGGTTGAAGTAATTAAACAATTTGTTTAACAAATCCAAAAATGTAATATTAGCAAGCTATAGTTTAAGTTGATTAGGACATCTATTTTTGCATTACACAAGTAATTTTTCTAACAATTGTTTACAGACAGACTGTTTTCAGTCTGTCAGACAGACTCACTTTTAATTGATTAAATCACAAGTCCAGTGGGTCAGACGTTTACATACACTAAGTTAACTGCGCCTTTAAGCAGCTTGGAAAATTATAGAAAATGATGTCAAGCCTTTAGACAATTAGCTTCTGCTAGTAGGTATACTGAACTGGAGGTGTACCTGTGGATGTGTTTTAAGGCCTACCTTCAAACTCAGTGCCTCTTTGGTTGACATAATGGAACAAATCTAAAGAAATTAACCAAGACCCCATAAAAAAAGGATTGTGGACCTCCACAGGTCAGGTTCATCCTTGGGAGCAATTTCCAAATGCCTGAGGGTACTAAGTTAATCTGTACAAACAATAGCACGCAAGTATAAACACCATGGGACCACGCAGCCATCATACTGCTCAGGAAGGA
This sequence comes from Xyrauchen texanus, assembly GCF_025860055.1. NCBI lineage: Eukaryota > Metazoa > Chordata > Actinopteri > Cypriniformes > Catostomidae > Xyrauchen > Xyrauchen texanus. Next base: position 22,017,395 of record NC_068287.1, read on the forward strand.
GATGAATTCTGTCTCCTATAGATGAACGTAGTTATGGTGCGAAAAAGTGCCAATACCATTCAATATCAGAACAAAAGCAAAGGACTTTGTGAAGATGCTGGAGGAAACAGGTAAACAATTATCTATATCTACAGTAAAACAAGTCCTCTATCAACATAAACTGAAAGACTGCTCAGCAAGGAAGAAGCCAATACTCCAAAACTGCCATAAAAAGCCAGACTACAGTTTGCAAGTGCACATGGGGACAAAGATCTTACTTTTTGGAGAAATTTCCTCTGATCTAATTAAATAAAAATTTAACTTATTGGCCATAATGTCCATCATTATGTTTGGAGGAAAAATGGTGAGGCCTTCAAGATGAAGAACACCATACCAACCATGAGGCATGGGGTGGAAGCATCATGTTGTGGGGGTGCTTTGCTGCAGGAGGGACTGATGCACTTCACAAAATAGATGGGATCATGAGGAAGGAAAATTATGTGGATATATTGAAGCAACATCTCAAGATATCACCCATGAAGTTAAATCTCAGTTGCAAATGGGTCTTCTAAATGGGACGATGACACCAATCATACCTACAAAGTTGTGCCAAAATGGCTTAAGAACAACAAAGTCAAGGTATTGGAGTGGCCACCACAAAGCCCTGACCTCAATCTGAATTTGTGGGCAGAACTAAAAAAAAAAAAAAAAAAGCATGTGTGAGCAAGGAGGTTTACCTGTCTCAGTTACAACAGTAAAGCTTGTGGAAGGCTACCCAAAAAGTTTGACTCAAGAAAAACCATTTAAAGGCAATGCCAACAAATGATAACAAATTGTATGTAAACTTATGACCCACAGGGAATTTGATGAAAGAAATAAAAGCTGATAATTAATCATTCTCTCTGCCATTATTCTGCCATTTCCCATTCTTAAAATAAATTAGTGATCCTAACCGACCAAAGACAGGGAAAGTTTTCTATGATTAAATGTCAGGAATTGTGATATATATATATATATATATGTCAAATATAAATCTTAGACTTTCTTTACTGCTACTGGATGGCACAGACACAAAGACTACACGAGTGCAAATTGAATGAAATCCCAGATGCAGTTTATTCTGCTACTCCAAACCCACAAGTGGTACACAAGTGATAATATCACTTCGGAAGGCTTCAAATGTACTGTATGTTTCTATGTGTGTACATTTTTTAATCTTGAAGTTTTTTATGCATAGTGCTATTTCCATTAGAATAACAGATTCAGAGGTTGAACTTCAATTCTAAATTTCAAGTCATTGATTACTTGTGTCTTTTTGGTTGTTTTTTTAGAGTACTTGACAACCAAATAACTTGAAATGCCCATCCCTAATGACAATAGTTATGACAAATGCACTTGCTGAACTGAAATCTTCCATTTAAACTGAGACTTGCATTGTTTGTCTAATTTACCTTTAGTAACATGGGATTTTATGAAATTATGTTGAGATGATGTTATTTCTATGTGTGTAAGAGGGAGAGAATGTGTCATCCACACATGAGGCTCTGGCTCAGGTGGTAGAGCAAGCAGATCAGCTACCCATAACAGGGTTGGTGGTTCGATTCCCGGCCCACACGACTCCTTAGGCAAGACACTGCACCCCAAGTTGCTCCCAATGGCAGGCTAGTGCCTTGCATGGCAGCTCTGTCATCATTGGTGTGTGAATGTGAGTGTGGCTGGGTGATTAGGACACAGTGTAATGCGCTTTGGTAACCTCTAAGGTTAAAAAAAGCACTATATAAGTGCAGACCATTTACATGTTCTCATACAGGCACTCTTCAGGAAGTCTCTGTCTTTAATGGTGATTGATTGAGTGAGTGCCTCAGGTCTGTTTGTGCAGTGTTGTAGCCAGGCTTTGCCACACAGGGCAGGAAAGCTGGTGATGACGTGGTCACCGACAAAATGTTTTCACTGGAGCCCACTGTCACAAGACAAACACTATTAATCTTCATCACATTACATTATTCATCATTTAGAACACGCATCCTCATCTTATCCAGAGCCACTTACTGCACATTTTTAATAAAGGGATGATCTCCCAGAGCAAACTTAGGTTCTTTCTCATGGGCCATGAATCTTTTTGGCTTTGAACTTACAACCTTTGGTATACAAACCTACAACAGCCCTATTTTCCACCTCAAGCATACTAAAGTTAATCAATTCAATTCAGTACTTAAAGTCCATACATGCAAAAGCTCTGAAACCATTAATCATTATTTTAAATAAATAGAACTGCTGGTTCTGTTTTGGTTATGATTACAGATAAAACTTGTAATTTCATGATCTGACAAGTTTCACTTCTGTGGGCTATGAAGAAATCCAGCCTTGAACCAAGACTACTCAGTAAAACATGCATTGGAATCCCATTCATTAATGTGTAAAATGGCAATAGCTGGTTTCTGTGTGGGTCAGCTTTCTGGCGTACTTCTTCACAGGCGGGAAAGGTCAGGGTCAAGGATGATGGAAGAACTAGTTGTCATGGACATGTTTGATGATGCACTCACAGTTTGGCATTTTGGCGCCGATTTGGTGGTTCTTTGCACGCTAGAAACTCCAGTCGCTCCAGTTGGTTCAAGATCTGATCAATTCTGGCTTGTAGTTCATTCTCAAATACTGTAGGAAAATACAAACATTAATATTAGAACACAATTTATAATTATATCCAATATTTCACAAAATAATCTTTGAACAAAGATGAAAAAAGCTAAACTAATTTACAAGGAGTAAAAATAAGTAAAAGCCAGCTTAAATCCCCTTAATGACAAAGCAAACAAATGTGTGCCACACACAAGGTATACATTTTACAGACAGAGTGACGCATTGGAAGGCATATTTACTGATTGTGAATTAGTGTAGAGCATGGTGGGAAACTTTTATCAGGCATTTTCTAGGACAGAAACTGCCCCCACCCACTGAGAGAATACAATCTCTCTCTCTCTCTCTCTCTCTCTCTCTCTCTCTCTCTCTCTCTCACACACACACACACACACACACACAGGATCCTTCCCACCTATGACATCTCATATGATGTAATCTGTATGGATAGGCAGCTGCCTGACTGAGACGGTTATCTTTTCAGACTCCTGACAGAGCCACAACACCACCTCAGACATACACGCACACAAACCAAACCACTCTGCAATTTTCCCCTCCAGCATCCATTCTCGATCCTCTGTCAGCTCTTGCCCCCGACCCGACCCCACCCCATCACTCCTCCCTGTCCTTCCTGCTGTGGCACCAGCATGGCTCCCAGCGCTCTGCTCCACCGCAACAGAACAACCAGCTGAACCTTGGCACCATGCTGACTCTGCAGAGTTCTTAAGTCTGCTACCAGATCTGTGGGACAGCTGCAATCTGGAGAGTAGCGAGCTACCTCAACATATATTACTGTTTTATATGTCATTTTGTTACAGCCATTGTTACCTGGTGCACTTTTTGCACAGTTATAAAATATTTTGCAAGAGAATATACAGAATTAATTTAGTGATTGGAAGTATTTTCCTGACAGCGTAAACAAACCCAAAACTATGCTTCATGTCTACACACCACAAAAGTTGTGATTGGTCTATTTGAGGTAGCTTCGCATTTCCCCTCAAATTTATATCAAGATCTACACATCATATCGCATTGACTTTGGGCTAGTTTAAATCTGAAGCATGTGCTGTTTTTATATTCTTTTCATGTTTTATTAAATTACCAGTGAAAACGTGACAGAAAATCCACATCTGTTTACAACTAAACATGTAACTGTGATTGCTTTCATTGCCTTTACTTGCTTTATAAATGGGCCTGAGTGAAAAAATATGCTTGTTGTATTCTCTTTGTTGAAAACATACTATCTGCATGATGATTTTGCTCATGTTTGACATAGGGGTGTAAAAATGCATCGATGCCTTACAATTATTTTACTATAAATTCTCCTCCCTGCCCAGTAGGTGAAAAATGTGAATCGACAAAAACAAAAGGAGAATGTGAAATTGAAAGTGGAAATTTATAGGAAAAATCTGTTTCTCACATATTGCTTCAGAAGACCTAGATTTAACCATGCGTTTTCATTTTAGGGTGAACTACCCCTTTGAGTAATATTGATAATACGTGAGCAATGCATTATTGCAAGTTGTGATTACGGGCATGGTAAGCGGAGGCAGAAACTCAACACTTAAGAAAAGAGGTTTTCTATTAATAAGGAAATATGGACAGAACTGCCAAGCTGTGAATGTAATTTTGTTTATGAGTGAGTATTCAGTTTGAAAAGCATATCTTATCGATAAGAATGAGGGTTGTCATTGGCAGTATGAGAAAACCTGTTTAATGCTACTGCAAGCAAATACACACATACACACACTGACTTACAGTGGAGTGACCGTCGATCTGTTGTCTCCAATCGTCCCATTTGAGATTGAACCTGCTGGATTTGTCTGGTTATAAAAGACACAGAAGGGGTGAGAGGAGAGAGAGCATTAAATACTGTGCCTCATGAAAGCCATTATTCAAATGTGTTGTTAGAGATATAAAAACACTTTATATTCATAAGTGTGTTCAGCTTATATCAAGTATGACGTCAGTTTTCAGCGTCTGCATTAAAATTCTCTAACTTACAGCCAGTGTTACCAGTTGATTAAGACAAATATGACACACTTACACTCACTGTGAAACACTATAAAGCTGGCAGACTCTAATAAAGTGAAGTTAAACACTAACTTCATTATCTACACATATTCCTATAACAGATATTGACAGACCAAAACAGCTTATTAATATTTCAATTATCCAGAATCCAACGAGCTTTTTTATGTGTTTATAAAAGACATTAAGCATTTGAGAATTGTTTACAGATAATCTAGCTAACTAGCAAAGGATTATCATGAACAGCATTAACGAACTCACTTATTGGTCTGATGGTAAAGTGTCTCCATCTTCAGTGACGCCAACCATTTCAAAGTAAAAACCTCTTAATCAATAGCTACGAGGTGTTTTAATGTTTTCGTTATCGTTTACTTTCACATATCGCTGTCAAAATAACTAAATAAATAAGTATATACGTCACCAAGAAAACGGACCTCTTTTAGACGCCCACTCACTCGCCTGACGGAATTCAGCTGTGGACAATAGAACAGCGCCTCTAGTGAGCAATGAGAGTAATTGAAGTTCTCAGTAGGACTGAAAAGAAAATCTTTATTTTTGTATTGTCAAAGCAAAGGTGCTGATTTTTATTTTATTCAAGAGTCTCATGCTTGTGAAGTAGACGTGACTTTTTGGAGGAGTCAGTGGGGTAATGAAATTTGGTTCTCATTCGGTAGCAACAGCTCTGCAGGGGTAGTTATATTAAAAGGAAATTTCAAAGGACAAGTTCACAGTAAACAAACAGATACTGAAGGTAGATGGATAATTCTACATGTTAGTATTGATCTCTCTCACTTTATTATAGTGAATGTTTATGCCACTAACAATAAGCAGAATAATAATAATTTGTTTTTAACAATTGAGGATAAAATGAACCAAATTAGTTCTAAATTTCCTTGTGCAAAAATGATTTGGGGTGGGGACTTTAATATAGTTATGGATGAAGAAATGGACAGATGGCCTCCAGGAAATAATGGAACAACATGTGAATTAAAACACATATGTGCAAGAATGGATCTTTTAGATATTTGGAGATATACATACGCACCAAAGAACATATACCTGGAGTAATAAGGATTTGACTAAACAATCTCATATCGATTTTTGGCTCATTTCTGCAGACAGTGCAAATAATGTTGAATTAGTTAAAATTGATACTTCAATATTAACAGATCATAAGGCTATAATTATTAAAATAAATTATGTTGAAGATCCAGTTGGTCCAAAAAAAGCCTATTGGAAGTTGAATAAAACCTTGTTAGAGAATGAATGGTTTAAAAATAAAGCTGTTGAAATTATAAAGAAATATGGAAAAGGGCATGTATCCTTAATACATTTGGTCACAATTGGGAATTAATGACATTTGAAATAAGGAGTGTAGCTATATGTTTGGGGAAAAAAAATGCCAAAATAAAAAAAGAGAAAGAAAATAAATTAATTGACGAGATAATGGAATTATCCAGTAAGCAAATTTTAACAAACGAAGAACTTAAACATTTGGCCTCCTTGCAGTTACAATTGGACACAATTTATGAAGATAAAGCTAGAGGTGCCTTTATAAGGAGTAGACAGAAGTGGATGGAACAAGGGGAAAAAGCACAAAATATTTTTTTAATTTAGAAAAACGGAATTGTGAGGTATCATCTATGCGTAAACTCATGATTAATAATAGAATATGTGAAAACAATAAAAAAATTGCTGAATATTTCACTCAGTTTTATAAAAGTCTTTACACTTCAAAACCTTTTAATGAAAAAGAAACAGATTTTTTTTTAGCAGAATTTCAGATACAACAAAGACAATAGATGAAGAATTTAAATTATTTTGTGACAAAGATATTAAATTGGAAGAGGTTCAAAATTGTATAATGGGATTAAAAGATAATAAATCTCCAGGGAATGATGGGCTTATTAGTGAATTCTATAAGACGTTCAAAGTTCAATTATCTCCTTTTTTAGCAGCCATGTTCAAAGAATCTATAGCAAACAAGGAATTACCTGCAACTCTTAAACAGGGTCTTATTACAATTATTCCCAAGCCTAATAAGGATAAAATGTATATTGACAACTGGAGACCAATTACCCTTCTGAATAATGATTCAAAGTTGTTTGCTATGATTTTTGCAATAAGACTAAAGAAAGGTCTGGAAGAAATTATTGACGAAGAACAATCAGGGTTTATGAATGGGAGGCATATCAGTAATAATATTAGGTTAATTTTAGATATGATTGATTACAATTGTTACATACCAAATGATTCATTCATTTTATTTATAGACTTTTACAAAGCCTTTGATACCGTGAGTCATGAGTTTATGTTTAGATGTATTGAACACTTTGGTTTTGGAGAATACTTCCAAAAAGCTATTAAAACTATTTACAATGGATGTAATAGCTCAGTCAAATTAACAACAGGTACAACTAGTAGATTTGAGATTAATCGAGGTATACAGCAGGGTAGCCCATTATCTCCATTCTTGTTTTTATTAGTTACTCAAATTATGGTGCTACACATAAAAAGAGCAGAATTTGAAGGTATTAGCGCATTAGGAAGAGTATTTAAATTGTGCCAATTGGCGGACAATACGACTATTTTTCTTAAAAATGACCTAGAAGTAATAAAGGCGGTTAATTGTATTAAAGAGTTTTCTTCAGTATCAGGTCTAAAAATGAATATTAATAAATTTGTGCTATTTTCACTTAAAACATGTGATTTAACAGAATTAAATGGTATTCCCGTTAAGCATACAGTTACATATTTAGGAGTTATAATAGATAAAGATGAGAATGAACGCAGTGTGCTTAACTTCAGACCTATAATTAACAACATTAAAAGGAGATTTAATGTATGGCTTCAAAGAGATTTATCCCTGAATGGAAGAGTCTTACTGTCTAAAGCAGAAGGGATATCAAGATCTGTGTCTTTAGCTTTAGATATGCCATCTAGTGTATACAAGGAATTAGACAAAATATTATTTAATTTTTTATGGAGAAACAGACAACATTATTTGAGAAAGGACATTTTTTGTAAGCAAAAGAGTAAAGGTGGGTTATCTGTGCTTGCCTTTGAAACCTTGAATAATACATTTAAGGTTAATTGGTTAATTAAATTCATGAAAGAAAAGGACAGCATGTGGTACACATTTCCAAAGTATTTGTTTGATATGTTTGGTGGCAAAGATCTTTTGTTGAGATCTGATTATAAAATTGACAAACTACCTGTGAAATTAGCTAAATTTCACAAACAAGCTTTATTAGCTTGGATGCTGGTGTTTAAGCACAATTTTTCCCCAAATAAATATATTATTTGGAATAATAGAAGTATTCAATATAAAAATAAATCTCTCTTTTATAAAAGCTGGTGTGAAAATAATATTGTGTTAGTTAGACAACTTTTAAATTCAAACGGTAATTTGTTAACTTATAGTGAATTCTTGGATAATTTTGGGTTTCCAGTTGCACCAAAAGAGTATGCTGTTGTGTTTGACGCCATACCTCAGCAGGTTACACATTTTGTAATAGCTTGTGGAAGTGATATTTCTGAGACAATGTATGTTAAAGACAGCATGTTAATAGGAGATATTGATATCCTTAAACACCATTGTACCAATAAACATATTAGGAATATTTGAATAGGCGAAACAGCTACTCATAAAAGTTCATTGTGGAACAATGTATTTAGACATATAAACTGGACTAAAGCTTGGAATATTTGTGAAAAATATTGTTTAAATAATAAAGTAAAAGAGGTTATATTCAAAGTTTTACATGGTATATATCCAGCTAAAAGTGTATTAGAGAGATTTAATTTAGATATTGATTATTCCTGTGATTTTTGCTCAACTGAAAAAGAATCTATTGTACATCTTTTTTATAATTGCGTATACTCTAAAATGTTTTGGGTGGATATGGAAAATTTTATCAGAAGGAAAACCAAAACTATATTCAAACTAAATAATTTTGATATATGTATATATTATTCCAATGAAAATAATAATAATAACTTTATTTTTCTTGTGCAACGTTTTATTATTTTGGGGAAGTTCCACATACATAAAAAGAAATGGTCAGGGTCCAAGCCAAATTTCATTTATTTTCTCCAGGAGATCAAGAACTACAGCACCTGTTTGGAAAATATTGTCAACAAAAAAGCAAAAAAGACTTGTAGTGTTTTTCATGGTTATTTTTTTGATTAAGGAATTAACATTTTGTACACTCTGGTATTTTCTGTATATATTTGTATAATGTTATATATTATGTTCTGTTAATAAAAAAAAAAAAAGTTCTCAGTAGGAAACAGAGGTGACCATGCTTCACAGTGAAATGGAATGGGAACACCGGATATCTTTTCACCATTTTAAAACTAACATCCTCTAGGCGAAAACATGCCCATCAGTGAAAATTTACCATGGTAACTGTAGTTTCTTAAAAAAACAAACAATAAAACTGGTAGCATGGCATTAGACATCAATGTCATAAAAATTAAATAATAAAACATAACAAACAAATTGACTGAAAGATTAAGAAAGATTGGTTGAGGAATAAGCTCGAAGTTGTGGCATAATTTTGAATAGCACAAATTATTTCGACTCGTCCCTACTTATCTTAAAAGAAGAAGGAAAAAAAAAGAATCAAAGTCACAGTGAGGCACTTACAATGGAAGTGAATGTGGCCATTTGTATGATTTTTGCTTTTTTTTTTTTTTTTTTTAAAAAAAGAAAAGGAAGGGCAAGTCAAAATAAAGTTGTGTGGTATTCAATATTATGCCAAAAATGCTGTTGATTGATCTTAACTTGTATTGAACCCGGAATATTCCTTCTTTCATGAGGAAATGAACTACAGGACCATGAAGCATTGCAAAATAATGGAAAGTATTAAGATATTTACATATTTAAGTAGCTTCTGGAGTGGGTGGTCATGCCACTTCTTTTGCCGCAATTTGTTCAGCGTGATTCTAATGCTGCTTTCCATTCAACTCTGAAAGTCAGATTTTACTACTGGGAACTTACTACTGGGAAAATTGCAATGATACATCACTCGAAGTCGTAATTCCAACTTTTTAAATTTTAAACTCTTTTATTATTTTTTTCTTTTTTTTTATATATACTGTATATATATATTTTTATTAATGCTTACAAATCTTTTACCACAATAGCCAGGACGTATATTAAAACAAACAACAGCAAAAAAAAAAAAAAAAAAAAAAAGAGAGAAATAAACAGTTTAAATAAAAATATCAAATTGTTTACATATGTCAATACACTTTACAGCTTTCATGTTTCTCAAATTGGAAATTGTACTTAGGTATTGCTGAACCTCTGAATTAAAAATTAAAAGTAAAAGTAACGACTTAGGTTTACAAAATATGCATATTATTCCACATATAACATCTTTTATGTGAGAAATTATGTTTATAAATCAGATTCCAAGAAAGGAATCTAATTTGAAAATTAGATAACTTAATCAGAAGATTGGTAATATTGTAGTTACAGAGTAAAATAAAATCAAGACCACCAATCTGTGAAAAAAATAAAATGAGGTGTAATATTACAAATACTTGTTGGCTTTTTCAGAAATTGCTTGATCCAGTTAATTTTAAAAGTATGGCTAAGAGTAGTAAAATCCTGAAAGTTCAGACCTCCATTTTCAGTTGTGTTCATCACCACAGATTTCCTTTTGTAATGGGTCTTATTTTTCCATAAGTAAATGAAAAGCATTTTATCAATAGTTTACAAATATTATTATTGACCACCAGGGAGAGAGCTGCATATGTAAGTCTTGAGATACCCTCTGCTTTTGTAATCAGTACTCTGCCCTTAAGAGATAAGTCTCTCATTAACCATTGATTACATTTTTTCTTTGTTTTATCAATAATTGGGGAAAAGTTGAGCTCACACATATTATCTTCATTTTTCACAATCATTATGCATAAATAAGTGATTTCATCTTTTATAGGAATATCACAAATGGATGATAATTCACATTGCTGAAGGGACATTAATGCATGGATATTATTAATAGCTATATGTATTTGTTCTGCATTTTTTAAAAAGAGAGTGGAATCGTCTGCTAAATGGCTAATGATAATTTCACTACCCTCAATTGTAATACCCTTCATTGGACTTTGTTTAATAGAATCTGCAAGTAGTTGTGAACAGATTAAAAATAGATATGGAGAAATGGGACGTCTAGGTGAGGTGCCAGAACACAACTTGATCGAACAATTGCCATTGGAATATAGATTTTGAATCGTATTAACAAAAATTTTTTAAGGGCCAAATATATAAATTGATGTTCGATTGTATCAAAGGCCTTAAGAAAGTCTAGAAATAGGATGACGCTCTCATCTGAATACAGGTGAGAGTAATCAATAAGATCTAATACCAAACTAATATTATTTGAAATATGTATATTACTCATAATACCTGACTGTGTATCATCGATAATGGAGTCCAACACTTTTTTAATACGGGCAGAAAAAATAAAGGCTAAAATTGTATAATCATTGTTAAGCAGACACATTGGGTGCCAATTCTCTAAAAATAAGGTGTCCCTTTTTGGTTTGGGTATTAAGGTAATTAAACCTTGTGTAATGGTGGGCAGGAATTTTCCATATTCTATACTTTGAGAAATGTTTTAAAAGAAAAGGAGCAAGTTTTCTGAAAAGCATTTATAGAATTCCGAAGTTACACAATCCACACCAGGGGATTTGTTTAACTTAAGCTCCCAAATTGCATGTTGGACACCCTCTAAATATATAGGATTATCACAGAGTTATTTATCAAATTTGGTATAAGTGAGACTATTCAAGAAATCTAAAGTCTCCCTTTCAACAAATCTTGACTCATAGAGAGAGCTATACAAATATGAACAGTAATCTGTGACAGTCTTTGGGTCATGCGATATTGTACCATTAATGTTTAAATGTGAGATTGTGTTTTTCACTTGAAAATGTTCTAAACTAAATAAATATGCAGAGTTTTGTTCGCCCTTCTCTAGCCACCTCTGTCTAGATCTAATGGAAGCCCCCTCTGCTTTCCTTTTATAGATTTCATCCATCATTCAATTGGTAGATGATATCTGAGTGAGAACTGACATTTTAGAAACTAAGCTATTTTCTTCAAATTTTCTAACATTAGACAATAAACATCCATATTTTCTTAAGAATTTGCTAACTTCAAATTTAAGTAGTTTCCAATTATTAAAATAATCATTACTAATCTGAGCTATATTCCTATATTGTGTAATCAAGCCAGGAATGGTCACCTTTACAGATTCATGTTCCAGAACAGAGCTATTAAGCTTCCAATAAGAGTTATAATGGATGGTGGAAAAGGAAGATTGCAAAGCAATATTAACAGAGACTGCTTTATGATCTGTCAATGGCGTGGGAAGAATACTGACAAAAACATTTTCCTTCTGTAAGCTACAAGAGGTTAACCAGAAATCAATACGAGACATGACAGTACACGCCTTGTTTATTCCAAGTGAAGGATTTCAAACCAGGGAATTTTTCTCTCCAAATGATTATTACTCCAAATTTCTGCATAAAGTCCTGCAGTGTGGTATTGGAAGAAGATAAAGCACAAGGGGGCCATCTGTCAAGAGCATTATCCAAAGTGATATTAAAATCTCCTCTTAAGAGATTAATAAGAGTGAATTTGGATAAACAGTGTGTTAACGTCAGCGCATGCGCAGTAAGTGGTGGCAGAAACCCCGCTGACTGTTGTGTTAGATTTGACAGATTAGACTCTAATCTGATTCTAATCATTAGGATTAAATGAAATTTTTACTCAAAACCATAATAAATACAAACATATTCTTTGCGATGCAATTACTATAATGACATGAGTTAATAACAAACATGTTATCATGTTCGCTATAAATTTATTCTGCAAAGTTGTGAGTTGAAATGAACTCAGGCCAGTCAGCTCTGTTAATGATCTTGAAGCCATACTTTTTCAACAACGCAATCCAATAAAAGTGTATTTTTTACGCATGGTTTTTGCCACCACTTCCTTGTTTGACCTAAGCTGTGACATTTCCAAAGCATTGGTCTATTGCTAGAAAGCAAGTGACTAAAGAGAAAATTTAAAACATTAATTTCTGTCATCACTGCTCACGTCTGAAAGAGTTTTTCTCTGCCATGGAACAAAAAAGGAGATGTTAAGAAAAACGTTTAGTCTCAGTCACCATTCTCTGTCACTGCATCTTGTTTTTCATTCAATGTAAGTCAATGGTGACTGATAATATCCACTGAAATAAGAAAGTCATACAGGTTTGCAACAGCATAAAGGCAAGGGATGACAGTTTAACATTTTGAGTTAAATATCTCAATTAAAAACGGATTGACAGATTTAACAGATTAAATTATGAAAGGGGAGAGGGAGAGATGCTGTGCTGCTGCTTTCCTCTGATTGGTCTGAATAACTCCCAGCATCATGCAGGCAGCTCTGTCTTGTCTGTCCTCTTTGCTCCGCGACATTTTTACTGCATGAGAAAAGGGACGTGTGGCGTGAGCGCATGAGAACAGAGTCAATTGCGTTGGCAGCCCTAGATCTGGCGAGATGGAAATGAGAGATATATCAGGTGTAACTCTGCAGCTGAGAAGTTCTGTTAGCTTTACAATTATTGTCAAATGTAATCAGTACCACCGCTCCCTATAAGCAGACTACGCAGACGCAGTAGTGCACAACTCCCTAGGGGGGCACCATCATTCACCAGGAGGGAACCAGAAAGTCTACCGGCTGCCCTTACTCTCACGTTATATGTTATTTGAGGACCCGAAAGTAGACGTAGTCGAGTCGTGCAAATCTGATGGACTTTTGGAAGCCTTACAAAGGAAAGTCTGCTTTAACCTCTGTGTGGGGATTCCTGCCGAGGTCAGGCTGCGGGGCCTTTCTGACCAATTATGATGCTTGAGGAGCTTAATTTATGACGGTGAAACATTCCAAACTGAAAGGCTGGGTTTTTCCGTTTCAAATGATGTTGGTGGAATTCTTCTGCATATATAATCTTACAGCTGTGACATGGCATAATGCAGGCTGAGTCATGGCTGTGTCATGGCATGGAGCAGGCTGAGTCGTGGCTGTGACATGGCATGGTTCAGGCTGAGGCGTCGTGGCTGTGACATGGAGCAGGCTGAGGCGTCGTGGCTGTGACATGGAGCAGGCTGAGGCGTGGCTGTGACATGGCATGGCATGGAGCAGACTCAGGCGTGGCTGTGACATGGAATGGAGCAGACTCAGGCATGGCTGTGACATGGCATGGAGCTGAATCTGGCGTGGAGGTTACATGGCCTGGAGCTGACTCTGGCATAGCCAGGCACCTTCCTGCAATGGTAAAAGAACACCATCAAAATGTTGCTGCTTTTTGGCATTAAAAATCACAATAAAAGTGATACATTTCCTTAAACGTCATATTCCGAGCATCTGGCAATGGAATTCATTTATGGTTGGAGATCGGATATATCAAGTAGGAATATCCCACATCAGATTTGAATGGAACGCAGCATAATAGACCTTAGTCACAGTGGCCACATTAGATTTTTGACATGAATGAAAACTAGGATTTGTGGGATAAACCTATGTTCTCTTCAGTGACATGCACTGTTTAAAGCTATCAAAAAGCTCCTAGATCATATCTTATTTTACACAACTCGTGTTTTCTGGAGTTTGTCTACTAACATTTTTTGGAATTTTTTTTTTTCTTCAACGGAACAATCCAAAACACTTTTAACAATAGTACAGTCGAATAGAATTGAAGAGACTGTCTGTTGGAGTCGGAATGGCATATTACCCATACGATCTTTACTACCGTTACTAGTTCTGCAATATCTTTCTATGGCAGAAATAGTACGAGTAGTATGGTAGTATGACATTCTGAACTTCTGAACTGAGTCATTACCGTCAAAAAGGCAAGATGACGCTGTTGTGAATAAGGTTTAAAAGTTGGGTCCCGGAAATACAAATCCCATAAATCTTTTGGATATATGAATTCATTAGCTGTGTCTCGTTTCGAAGGCTGCGTGCTAGGTAGGACGCGTCCTTTGAAGGCTGCAGTATACTTAGCGTCCTACTTTAAACAAGCATCATTTAAACGAGACGGCCTTCGTAAGACAAACTGAACCTAATGTGGTTGTTATGACAGCACGTCACACTTTAACAAGCGCGAACGCTTTGAGTGATAAAGTAATAACGTCCTTCTGGAAGGGAATGCAAGAGGTACATTTTAGGATATTTATAATTATGTAAAGAGAAAAGAAAATAGATTTTACAGGTGTACTTTTAGTCTAATACTTTATTTTAATTATATATTAATATCATTCTACATATTATATACTCTGCATCCATCTACAGAGGTACTTGATATTTGGCGTGATTCATCGTCCGAATTCCCACGAAAGAAGGTTGCATTCGAAGGCTGCATTCGAAGTGTTCTACTTGCTTTTCTGAAACGAGACAGCCATTGTTAACCATAACTTATAAACCTTTAAAGACAGACCTACCGTGAGGTCTGAGGATGTTAATCAATGGTAGGCCATACCCCTGTCTCTCTAAACTCTGAAACAACGTGTATATCTGCACATATTTTAATATTTTTGCAGTAAAAAACACTGTTTCTCTACTTGAAAACAATAACTTTAAAACAAAAGTTTTATATTTCCTCATCATTTAACATGCGATTATGTCATTCTCAATGCTTCAAGGTTTTGTAGTTCATTCAATATAGACAGTAGGTAGGACAGTAGTCTTGTCCTTTTGTCTAAATTTCAAATACTTATTTGCCTCAAATCAAAATGTTGTGATTGGATCAGAGCTGGTAAGTTTGATTCATGGTCTATAACTGGTGGTGACGTAGTGGGCTAAATCACATAACTTTTAATCAGAAGGTCGCTGGTTCGATCCCCACAGCCACCGCCATTGTGTCCTTGATATTTGCATTGTGTTTAACAATTAGTAGCAAGCTTTAAACTTAAACTGTGTGAATTAAAAAAAACTTCCCACAGGAGTTTTGTATTCTGCATTACCACAGAAATCTGCTTCATAAAGCCCTTTAAATGACAGCTATTAATGTAAACCTAAATCCCCTGTGTAATATGAATCACCCAGCAATTGTACTTTTATGAAAGCCAAATACCATCCTCCATACAGCTTGAGGCCCTGGGATGATGTGTCGACTTTCATCCCTTGATAATAATTACATTTCTCTGGGCTACTTTTGTCCACTCCTTTCGCTCAATCCAGCTTTGTCTAATTATGTTGGTTTCCGCAACCCTGTATCAAAACGCTACAGTCAGTTTTGGTGCCTCCCATGCCTGAAGTCACAGACACAAAAATAATGATATCAAACTTTCCATAGGAGAGGCAAACAGATCTCACACAGATACCAGCGGCTATGAAGAGCAAGATGAGATGGTTTGTTGACTTGTTCATCACAGTTTGACGCAATTGAGTGGATGAAAGTGACATTGATTTCTCTACATTGGATTTTTACCCCCTGTGGTTAAACCTCAACAATGTCATCACTGAATTCTCCAGAGCCAGGTTTGTCTGTGTGGGTGTGATGTGTAAGTATGTGTATATTAAGGTGTACATAGGTAAACAGAACAAGACAAAGCAATTTAGGGTATTGGCACCCCTATAAACACTGCAAAAAATCTATTTAAGAATAGTTTATCCACATTTTTTTTTAAAGAAAGTCATATAAGATTGGAACGACATGAGGATAGATAAGTAAATTATGAAAGAATTTTCATTTTTTGGGAAAACTACTACTTTAATAATTATTTTTTTTTTGGTCTTGTTTATTGTACATTTTAATTGGAAGCAAAATTTGCTTAAGATATAATGTTTAGTATTAAGTTTTACCCCATTGAGAAATTGTTTTCTATAAATGTAAAAATGTAAAAGTTGTTTTCATGAATTCTACAAGCTGTAAAATTGAAAATAATATCAATTATTTGAAAATAATATCAAATATTCCCACAAAAAAACAAAACAAAAAAAATCATGGAAATGTATTATGTGGGCCCTAATGTGTTGGAAAATAGCAATTAATAAATTTTCAGAGGTACCTTTATTTTCTCGCCGTTGAAAGGTTAATTCACCCAAAAATGCATTTACTCACCCTCATGCCATCCCTTATGTGGATGACTTACTTTCTTCTACAGAACACAAACAAAGATTTTTAGAACAATATCTCAGCTCTGTAGGTCCATGTTGTGCAAGTGAATGGTGACCAAAACTTTGAAGCTCCAAAAAGCACATAAAGGCAGGATAAATGTAATTAATCTGACTCCAGTGGTTTAATGGATGTCTTCTGAAGTGATCTGATAGATTTTGGGTTAGAACAGACCAAAATATAACTCCTTTTTCATTGTATATATTGCCGTTGCTGTCACTAGGCATGATCATCATTTCAAGCTTGTTTACATTCCTTAGTTATTGAATCATGCCCAAAAATCATCATTACTAAGGAAACTTATATTTTTATAGGAAAACTGAGTTACATTTTTGAATTTTCTCACTGTTTTTTGGAGCTTCAAAGATTTGGTCACCATTCACTTGCATTGTGTGGACCTAAAGAGCTGAAATATTCTTCTAAAAATCTTAATTTGTGTTCAGCAGGAAAAAGAAAGTGATACACATCTGGGATGGAATGAGGGTGAGGAAATTATGAGAGGATTTACATTTTCTGTGAACTATTCCTTTAAGGAGGTTTTGATGTTTTTACTGGAAAACACAATAGATATACTGATTAAGAAAATCAGTGAAATTATTTGCAGTAAAAGTAATGGACACAGTCCATTTTGTCCCAGTCATTCATCTCTAGTCTGGCAACCAGAGGTTTTCTTGGGTCAGGTGTGTGTAATTATGGGTTTCTGTGTTCATTCCTTTGTATGAGTGTGTATTTGTATGTGTTACTCAAGATCAGGGCAGCTACCTGTTTTGACTGGTGTTGAAGTTTACTCCCCCAAACCATTAGTGTGGTGGGTGAGACAGGCAGGATTGAATTGAGGCTAAATGGAGCTGCTGGTGGTTGATATCTGTCTCTCCAGGCTACTTCTCTGAAACAGTGGCCCTTTTTTTAACTCCTGTCTACCCTCCACACAGCTTGCCCCCAGCACAATCACTCTTCATGCTCTTTCTTGCTGTTCACCCCCCCATCCGCTGTGCACTCCATCCTTACTGTCATAACACCTCCTGGGGGCAAGAGAGAGTTGAGCCATGAGAAACGGAGGTGGAGAAAAACAGGAAAGTTGAAAAGAATGGGATGATTATTCTGGGAACAGGAAGATAGAATGGAAATATGTTTGCTTCTTATTTCATTCTATCATATTTTCAGAATTTACACATGTCAAAACAATCTTTCCTCCAGCGACAGAGCATCATTCAGCCTTCTCCCATCACACTCCAACACATACACAGACGTACACTCACACACCTGATAACCAGAGGCAGGGTTTTTTGGCAAGTTATGCTGATTATGTGCTAAATGCCCTGATGACCTGTTTTAGTTGTGAAATTAACAACAATGCAACCCCAAAGAAAATTGTTTTACTCTTTCATAGCCTTGGAGCATATGGAGTGCTCAGTTATGTTTAATTGAAGTATCAACATTGTTTCCTTATGGAAAATAAAAATAGATACAAATGAGACAATTGTTGAGCTCTGGTATTTTGGTCTTGGAAGAATTTCATGAGTAACATTTGCACTCATATTGAAATCTTTGACTTTTGATTACAGGCTGTATCTTAGCAAATCTGTGCACAGTTTAAGACATTACTTAGATATTTGTTGCATAATGCTAATTGCCATAAAAATGTCCCTCCTTTTCTTAAAAAAAAAAGAAGCAAAACACGAGGTTACAGTGAGGCACTTACAATGGAAGTGAATGGGGCCAAATTTTGGAGCGTTTAAATGCAGATATGTGAAGCTTTTAATTTTATAAAAGCACTTGTATTAATTCTTCTGTTAAAACTTTTGTATTATTTGAGCTGTAAAGTTGTTTCAATTTAAATTTTTACAGTCATTTTAGAGTTTTAGGGTTTGTTGAAATGACATCATCGACAAAGTTATTGGCTATAACTTTAAACAGAAAAGGTTAGTGTAAAGCAGCTCAATGGAAAGGAGGAGGAGGCGAGAACCGGCCTGGCGATATAAACAATATTTTAATGAATAACTTAAACAAAAGACAAACACACACACATGACGGACATGTCCGTAAACGATCTCTCTCTCGTCGCACCACTGTCCGTGATCGACCTTTATCCCTCCCGGAGGCTTAATTAGCCTGATAAGGGACCAGGTGTGTATAATCACGATCCGGCCCCGCCCTCCGCCCTGTCACATTCCTCCCTCGTTCTCTCAGGCAGGGGAGCCCCCGGCATGATGTACACCACCCCCCCGCCCCCCTCTTTCCCTGGGGGAGGGCGTGCCCTAAGCAGTGTCTGCCGGCAGGTCATCGCTGTCTACCTGGATGAGGGAGGGGACAAGGGGAGGGAAACAGAAATATTAAACGAGAGGGAAAAGGCCAACGCGGATCAACAGTGAGAGAGTGAGGAGAGAGAGATGAAAAAAAAAACACTTACTCGCCAGTTCTCCGATATGCCGTAGCTTGTTCCTCGACCACTCCTCCACCCTCTAGCGGACGACAGCCATGCCTCTCTGGGCGGATCGGAGGCAGTCCTCCAGCCCCTGGCGGACGGAACGCCCCGCCACATTCTCGCCGAACAGAAGGGGTCTCCCCCGCCCCTGGCAGAGGTTCTCCCGCTCCAGGCGGTCGGCAGAGAGCCCCTCCCCACTCACGGTTGGCGGTCTCAGACCCCGCCGCGTTTCAGCGGCCGGTAGGGGACTCCTCTGCCCCTGGCAGCGGCCCTGACCGTTCCAGGCGGTCAGTTAGGAGCCCCTTCTCCCCCCGTGGCTGCTGCGTTGGGGTGGAAGATAGTGGTGAGAACTCTACTATGGTGTATCCCTCCTCCTTCCCGAGTTTCGGCACCAGTGTAAAGTAGTTCAATGGAAAGGAGGAGGCAAGAACCGGCCTGGCGATATAAACAATATTTTAATGAATAACTTAAACAAAAGACAAACACACACACACACACACACACACACACACACACACACACACACACACACACACACACACACACACATATATATATAGTATTAAAATACTACAAAAAATTTAGTATTTTAATATTAAAACTGCTCTATTGTCATTTCTTATGTCAGAGCAGGTTATGGTCAATCCATATAAAAATCAAATACACCATTATATGCCCTTCAAATATGTCAAAAATATTTTTTAACCTCATTTAATTCTCCATAGCTGTATAGCAACAAACCTGTTGTTATTTGGCAAGTATACAGTACAGCACACAATAAAGAGAACAGAGCATAGATAAATTCACATAAACAAAGACAATACTGTGTTATATAGTTTTTTCCTGGGCTTGAAGAACATGTATCTTGTGGCTGTGGGTAATCCAGGCATACACACAACACTCACTGTATATAAAACAATATACACACTGGCTACAAAAAAGTTTGGAATAATGTACAGAGTTAGCTGTTTTGGAAGGTAAATGGTACTTCACCAAAGTGGTATTCATCTGATCACAAAATATAGTCAGCACATTACTATTTGAAAAAAGTTTTTTTTTTCTTTTTATCAAATCTAGACAGACCCCATTTCCAGCAGCCACCACTCCAACACTTTATCATTGAGTAATAATGCTAAATTGGTAATTTGGTACTAGAAAATCACTTGCCATTACATCAAACACAGCTGAAAGATATTTGATTTGTTAAAAGGTCAATATTAGGTCAAAAATGGCAAAAAATTATTGTTTTGAGGAATGAATACAGTACTTGAAATTGCCAAAAAAGATTTCATACAAAGGTGTACACTATAGTCTTCAAAGACAAAGGACAACTGGCTCTAACAAGTACAGAAAGAGAAGTGGAAGGCCCGATGTACAACTAAACAAGAGGATAAGTACATCAGAATCTCTAGTTTGAGAAATAGATGCCTCACATGTCCTCAGCTGACAGCTTCATTGAATTCTACCCGCTCAACACCAGTTTCATGTACAACAGTAAATAGAAGACTCAGGGGTGCAGGCCTTATGGGAAGAATTGCAAAGATAAAGCCACTTTTGAAATAGAAAAACAAAAAGAAAAGGTTAGAGTGGGCAAAGAATTGGATAACAGATAATTGGAAAAGAGTGTTATGGATCTTAACCCCATTGTGCTTTCATTCAGCTAGACTGTAAGGTGCATGAGAAGTGCCCGACAATAGAGGTGAAATGTCACCTGAGTATCTGGACAAACGGAGAGATAGGATGCCAAGGCTGTCATTGCTGCTCGTGGAGGATTTAATGATGAGAACTCTTTGAAGTGGTTTAAGAAGTTCTGAAATTATTTTATTTTAGTATTAACTTTTCATGTTATTAATGTCCTGACTATTCATTGTGATCTGTTGAATGCCACTTTGGTGAATTAAAGTACCAATTTCTTCCCATATGAGCAACATCTGTACAATATTCCAAACTTTTGGCTGCCATTGTATATATATATATATATATATATATATATATATATATATCTATATATATATATATATATATATATATATATGTTCACTCCAATTCCCAATGGCAAAGCTATCATTATTCAAAGCATAGAGTCAACACTAATAATAATAATAATGCTAGCAATATGTTTATTAATAACTTTTTGTGTTTCAAATTTGTTTGTTGGTTTAAATTTATTCAATTGTGGACATTGGTTCCACACAAGAAAATGTGTTCCTTTGATATTAAATTAAAATATAGGCTCTAATAAAATACTTTGTGTAGTGAAAACCTAAATTAATTGAGATAACCTAATTTAAATGTAATCTGTTCAAATTATTGGAAATCCCATGCTCGGTTTCAGCAATACATTGATGTATTGCTGAATATTATTCACATTGCCCCAACACAATTGGAATAAGTGAACATATATTGATTGTACACAATTAAATTAAGTTGATACCATGGGCTAAAGAACTGTGTTCCGTTAGCTTATTTTAAATAAGTTAATTGAGCAAACAGTAAAAATCCCGTTGAGTGAACACCATTTGAATCCATTTGAAAATTTTATAGCAAACTGATCATATAATTTTTTGATGACTGTGCTAAATATCACTTGGACTTTACGCAATATAATTATGTTCTCATCTCA
The DNA here is from genome assembly GCF_025860055.1 of Xyrauchen texanus. NCBI lineage: Eukaryota > Metazoa > Chordata > Actinopteri > Cypriniformes > Catostomidae > Xyrauchen > Xyrauchen texanus. The sequence goes on from NC_068287.1 coordinate 22,039,266, forward strand.
AACATAAATGTATTTTGTTGATTTCAAGTGTAATGATATTTTCAAAAAAGCTGCTTTCCCTTTTTCAGTGTACAAGCTATATAGCAACAGTGTTGTTTTAAATACTAATACATATTATACACGTTATTATCAAAATATACACATTCATAAAATAACAATTGTAATATTTGATTGTTAAGATGCATTCATTTTTGCTGAAGTTTCATGTCAGTGTTGCTTTATTTTTCTCAAATGCCAAGGTATTTTATTGGTGTAGAATGTGAATTCAAAAAATATTGAGAAGGTATCAATCTTTTTGAAAACTCAAAAGAGCCATTGATTGGTCGAGAATTTACATGATCAAATAATCAAATCCTTGTAATAAAGGTAACAATGTACAAGATGGCTGACTGTCCATAGAAAGAGTGCAGATGGGTTCATGACAGATAGGCTTGAGAAAGAAAGCGGGTGGACAGTGGACAAAGAGCTCCAATCACAAGAAGTCTTTAGGTGAACACACATGATGTGTATGTGTATGAGAGAGAGAGACAGAATGTTGATGTGAAGAGGAGAGGAGTGAAGGCTGCTCCTGCCTCCTATCTGCTGTTATCTTTACTGCATTTGTTGATCAGTCTTGGAAACTCGTGATGTTTTGAATCTTGTCTTAAACTTGAATTGTATAATAATATGTGTGGGATGAATGTTATTCTGAGTGGCTTTGGATGTTAACTTAACAGGTGTTAGCACTACGCTAAGGCTCATGAGAAATCCTCTCCCACCGTTTTCCCAGCCCTCAGCCATCCAGTTAGAATTGCAATAATACTTATCCCTGATCTGTGTATCAGTGTGTATGATTGTACATTGGTTGCAAGGCTGAACTAAATAATGCACAAGAGAAAAGTTGGGATAATGTCTAATATTTTTCAGCAGAAATGTTTTCCTTTAGTTTTCGCAAAAGTTCCCAGTGATGTCTTGTCTTTGTGGTAGTATTCATTAACAGCTATTTGCTGTTTAAAATGTATATGTGTGTGCAAGAAAGAATGAGTGTGTCTGTGTGTAGAAACCACCTCCTGTTGATCTCTATCTAACCTTTGCCCTTAAACCTATTTCTTCAAACCTATTTCTTCAGTGACCCAGCATAACAGGCCCCTCCACCTATCATATATATTTTATAAGCCATCATCTAAAGGAGCTGCCTTAAAGGGACTGCCTTATCACTCACTCAATCCAGACATTGAATGTGTGAACAGGACCCCGTTGAGAAATAAAGTGTCAAATGCAAGTTTGGGAGAAGCTTGTTCATTTAGGCCTACCAATCGTATCCCAAGGATAAGCAGCTGCTTCCCTCACTCCGGTGACGATTCTTCATAACCCCCCACCTCCCATCTCCACCTTTATATTATATGACACCTATACTGATTATTATTCAAAACTGTCATTATGTCAATATGGACAGCACACCAAATCTGCTTACCTTAATTCACTCCAGGACTATGAACCCGTGAACTTGTGAAATACCAGTAAATCAACTCTGGCAATTTCCTGGAATGAGACGTTATAACATTACCAGAAAAGTTCTATATTGATGATGTGTGCACATAGCCATAAGATTAACAGTTAAGCACATAAGAGGTCAGGATGCACTGATATAAGAAGTCTGCTTAAGGCCAATCACAATGTTCTGATGGAGATGATGCAATTCATTTTCATTAGATTGGACAGGTTGGAACTAAAGCGTTTGTCTTCATCCGAGGAGATGAAGAAATCTGCTTACAGAAACAGTAAGTGACTCTGTTACTTAAAATAACTAGTCTCTTTCGGGAACAAGGTATACACAAGACCAAAAGCCATGTGAAGGTAGATGCCTACTTTTTCTTGCTGTATTTTAATCTTGTGCATCCCCGCATTCACATGCGTGGACATTGTATTTTGGCTTCTGGCGCACCGAGTCACATAACACAACAACATGACATTGATTTCTATTAAGCGCTACTACAGGCGCAATGTGAACAAAAGTGCCTCTGGTAAGAAACCTCTTCAAGTTTTTTAATTGAAACCTATTTGGGTGTAAAGTGTAGTGACTTTAGTTTCATTTGTTTTGCCACTTAAATAATTTTTGGAGCATCAGCGTGCTGATAAACATGACGCGACATACGTGGATTTTGGAACATTATTCCCTCAAAAGTTGAAAAGACATGTTTGTTATTTTGAATACTTTTCAACATTACCAACATATGTTGGTTATTTGACTTAATTTTAATATACATTTTGTTGTTTAATATTAAAATTTTGAGTTGCCACAGTATGCAATAGACTGGCATGTCTTAAGGTCAATATTAGGTCAAAAATGTAAAAAAAAAACTGCTTTCCCTAGAAACTCGTCAGTCAATCATTGTTTTGAGGATTGAAGGCTATACAATGCTTGAAATTACCAAAAAGCTGAAGATTTCATACAAAGGTAAGGGTAGAGTGGGCAAAGTAACACAGACATTGGACAACAGATAATTGGAAAAGAGTGTTATGGATCTTAACCTCATTGAGTTTTTGTGGGATCAGCTAGACTGTAAGGTGTGTGAGAAGTGCCTGACAAGACAGCCACATCTATGGCAAGTGCTACAGGAAGTGTGGGGTGAAATGTCACCTGAGTATCTGGACAAAATGACAACTAGAATGCCATTGTCTGTAAAGCTGTCATTGCTGCACGTGGAGGATTTTTTGATGAGAACTCTTTGAAATTTAAGAAGTTCTCATTTTTCCCCAAATTGTAATAGTAATGTTTCACTGTAAAGCATAGTGCACTGTATGGGTTCATCCAAAAGCTGAAACATTTTGCTTTCAGAGGCTTTATATGGAGTTAGGATAAAAAAATAAAAAAATAATAAGGTGCATTTCAAACTGTTCTGAGACCAGTGCAGACAGACTGGAGTTTAAGTCATTCACTATGCAGCTACGTGCATTGACTCCTAATCCGACCAAAAGTTCAGATTCAGGCTGCAGTTGATGTTTGGACCACTCAATATGTTTGGCAGACATGGGACAATGGTAATAAGTACATATATTCAGAATTTATAATGTACTTTGAATCAAAATTAATTATGCTAATTTTGATTTAATGTCTGTAACTTCTCATGAACATGAATAACCAACACTCCTGGAAACATAATAAACAATTTGATAAAAATATGACTTCCTATAGCTTGGTATTATTTAAAATTTCAAAACTTAGTCCTGCTGTCCACATAGATGTAGACAAATGTAAGGAGTACTGAGAGCTCTACACTTTTATTGGTAGATAAAAGCATTGTGATATTAGCCAAAATATTTCATAAACAAACATGCAAGGTATAGGTAATGCGTAAAACTTTTATGAATGGCATATGTCGCAATTCTGTGGAAATCTCAAGAGTTTTCGGCGGAATTATGCATGAGTAGATTCTGTCTGAACCTCATTGGTGACACTTCAGCTGTCACAGAAATTCAAACAGATATAAATTTCAACATAATTTCAACATTACATGTTTTAAATGTTTTCTACTTAAATAATGTTATTTTAGAAATATGTGTAATGTATTTAAAAGTAATTCACTAAATTGAAAGTCAGTAACTGTAATCTGATTACACAAATGTCAAATATAATGCATCACACTACTTTTTATTTTGAGGTTATTCTGATTTTTAAAGGTTTTCAATTGGCCTTTGTGAGGGAATTCACCCCAAATATTCATATTAGAGGTCAATCAATACAGGCTTGTCAAAAGATTCTTACATTTTTACATATGGTACCCTCAATCTTAAATATTTGTTTAAATCCTTTGTTCCTGTGTGGAGCTTTTCAAATCAGTCAAACTTCAACAAACTTCATACTAAATGAGGTTCCATTTAGAAGGCATCTGAGTGTGAAGGCAATAGACAACAGTGACTAAATCACTTTCCTTCATTCTCTTCTATCTGTTACAAGTAACTAAATCATTCATGAGGCCCTTCTTTTTTATTACGGAGGAAAATTGTATAGGAAGACTGGTGACTGGATGTACAGATTGACACAGAACCAGCAATAAAATAATCTAGAGAGTTGGACAAATAAAGGAATAGAGAATGCAAAAAGTATAAAAAGTTGGAGGGATGAAGGGATAGAAGGTATAGTGATATGCACTTAGCTTGTCATAGCTCCAGGCACTGTGACTTTGTGATGTGGGTTGAGCAATAACATTACTTATTTCACATTCCAAATTCTTACCCTGTGCCATCGTCCAACTCTCTCACTTATGTTCACTGAGTATGTACATAGTCAAGACGCTCTCTCTCTCTTGCTCTCTCTCTTTCTTTAGCATTTAATATGGTGGTCTTGTACATTGCATAGCAATTCATAAGGTTGCAAATTCAAAGAAATGTGTTCTTGCTTAAGGCTAAAGAACTAACCATCAGTGTGTTCCAATAAGTAACACATAAACCAGTAATCTATGTAAGCCATTATGGATAGAGGACATTTGCTAAGCATCGGAAAATAACATTTATGAAAATGTCCACTGTGTGACCTATTTACTTAAACACACCTCATCACCTAAAGGGAAATAATACTTTTTGTATGCATCACTGTCCTGGATCAGCTTTTAAATGTTTCATCTTGCCATGAGATTTTTACTTGTGCAATTTACTTGTAATTGATCAAAGATTGCTATGTGTATCTGTTTTATATCCAGACTGAAGATGGCAGATAAACTGTCCTGTCCCCAGAGGGTAACAGGCCTACCTGCTTGAGCCCACTGAGCAAACAAAACAGTGTTAGATCACACACACACACACACACACACACACACACACACACACACACACACACACACACACACACACACACATTCTCATTACATTAAAAAACACAGAAATAGTGCATATACATAAAAATACTGTATATACTGACGGGGGCAAACACATTTTATGCAAGTGCTTTGTACAAAAGCACAATTTGAGACATAAATTAGAGGGATGGAAATATATACATACATCAAAGACATAGAAAGGCACAGTTATTGAGGAACCCCCCCCCCCACACACACACACACTCCCTTGTTGTGGGCCTCTCTCTTGGGGATGTGTGCGTGAGAAGAGGGCTGTGGACACTGGGCTTTGTGGAAATTAAGGCTTTAGGATTCATTATTAAACTAGTGCTGCATCATCCCTCCCAGACCTCCTGCTGTTCACCATACCAGCATATCTAATGTATCTGCAGTTCTCTTACTTCAGTCTTAAACAAACTTCAGACAATAACTTATTCACATTAGCCATTTCTCTCCCTGTTGAAAAGACCAGAATGAATTTCCATGTTGGTCTAAGCTGGTTTACACTAGTTAGCGCTGGTTTGGTGCTGGTCTAGATGGTCAACCAGCATGGTCTTTCTGATCAGGCTGGTTGACCAAGGGAGGTTTGGTGGTAAGGCTAGTTAAGAAGCTTGATAGGGACACCAGCATATCCCATGTGGGGACTAGGATAAGAAATTAAACAGGGCTTGGGGCAAAAATGGCACCATAAGTGAAAACTTTCCCCTGATATTTAAAATGTGGGGCAAATTCCTATGTTTTTTTCTTCTGCCATTTAAAATATTTGATATTTTCTTCAAAGCCATCAAGTTATGGGTTTAGACATCATAGTGACCATTTTGATTAATTTGTTCATAGTAATTGTAAAAGTAAAAGTATTTGACATAAATTGTGTGTTATATACTGAATAAATAGAGAAAATATAGCCTACCCTTATAAAAATAACCATGAATGTCGGTATCAGGAGGCAAACATGGCCCCTTAGTAAAAAAATTGAATATTTAATTCAAAATCTATGTGTTTGGGTGAGAAACAGAGAAATATTTAACTCCCTTTTCACTATAAATCTTGTCATCTGCAGAATTCTTGGCGGGATCATTATTTGAAGCTTGATTGCATTTCCTGTCGCTTGAAAAATTTACATAGAGCTGTACACACGCTCTATGCATTTACATGCACTGAACAGCACTAAAGAGTGTAATCAAGCTTCAAATCATGATCGTGCCAAGGAGATTGCAGATGACAAGAGTTATAGTGAAAAAGGAGTTACATTTTTGTCTGTTCTCACCCAAAAGTGATCAAATCGCTTCAGAAAACATGGATTAAACCACCTGAGTTGTATAGGTTACCTTTATGCTGCCTTTATGTGCTTATTGGAGCATCACATTTTCAGACATCTTGTATTGTATGGAACAAAACACCTAATATCTCCATAAAAATATATTTGTTTATATATTTTTTTCGCAGAAGATATCGTACAGATATCATATAGAAGTCATACAAGTTTGAGATGGCATAAAGGTGAGTAAACAATGAGAGAATTGTCATTTTTGGGAGGACTGTTCCTTTAAAGGTGCATTATGTAAGATTCAGAAACCCTTGTTATTAATGACACCTATAGTCATTAAGTGAACTGCAGCCAGCTACATGTTGCTCGTGCTCGTGCTTGTGCAGAGAGGGACGCAAGTGAGTGAGTATCGACCAAAACAATGACGTAATGTACAAAGAGACAACATGATTCACCGGCATCATGCTGACAGACGAGGTAGCATAATTCAAATTACACAGTTATGATTGTCCTGGAACAGGACTAAAACAAAGTGTGGATATAGGTCTGACTATGACGGACTGTAGTTTGAAGATCACTTTTCTTTGAATGATAAATTGACTGCGTTTATACGATAGCCTATACTGGAGTTATTAATAGCTTTTAGCTAAATTTGGTGGATGATGACAGTAGCTGTTTATAAAATAGACTGTACATTATAAAAGTAATATTGATGTGATTCCATCACAACTTTCATTTTGATATATCGATGCGTTTTTGTTTTATAATAATATAATGTTTATATTTTCTGTATAACCAAGTTACGTTACACTAATTAAGGGAGCATTTTACATTATCTTGAACATTGTCTAGTATTCATTTTATGTGTTATTGTAGTTTAGCAAAAATTACACAGATCAATCCTTATGGCATTATATTTCACATGCTTTGAATTTATGTTAGCTTATCTGTCCAGTAAGAAGAATGCCATTTCAGGGTCGGTTTTGATCCCCAAAACAGGAATCAAATGGCCTGCCGATGTTCACTCTAGTTTTCGCTCGACCACGATCATGTTCCCGCTTAGCCAGATGGGATTCAATAGATAAATGTTTATTTATTTATCTATTTTTTTGTGTAGAAGTTGTTGTTGTGCTGGGAGCTGGTCATTTGCTGGATTCCATCTTTAAGATAACTTTACCTAGTGTTGCAGTTTGTTGTCGCTGTTGATTAGCAGAAGAGAAGCTATTAAAGTCTGAGACAAGGCTTGCGGGAGTGCGCATAAACGTCACAACCTTTGGATTTTACCAGCAAAAGCGACCTGCTCCCTTCACTCTGAAAATCAGTCTACAGGCTTTAATAGGCAACCTAGGAAGTCCGGGAAGGGCTCATTTAAGTTGTGTTACAAGCCATTCACACCTTGGCAAAAAAGGCGACTATTACATGAAAATTGTTACATATTGCACCTTTAAGTTCTGAAAAAGGTGGGGACCAGAATTCAAACTAGAACATAATGCTGTTGCAATTGCATAATGCAATTCTGTTTTTTTCCAACAGTGCCGTCACACATTTTTCATTTTTTCATCCTTGTGCTCACTCCTGTTCACTCACTCACTCACTCACTCATTCTTCATGCCCCCCGTCTGTCTGAACTCTACCTTTCTCTCATTGACATGCCCCAAGGGACAGAAATTCCTTTGCTGAAGCATGCGTGCATCAGTTTGTGTGCTTAAATTTAGTCTACAAGGCTCATGTTAACTGTTTTTAGACCTTTGGTTTATTACCAAATCAGCCTTTATTCACAAAGCCTCAACATGACATGCATGTTGTCTTGTAAACATGAAATCTTTGATTCTGTGTGTCTTTAATAAAGGTAAGTACTAGGAAACAGTCATTAGATGAGGTCTGGGTTGAGGATCTGGCCAGACAGTGTAAGCACTGATCTGTTTGATGGAGCACAACTATTATACTCATTACATCTTAACAGAGAATAGGAGTCTTGTTAGAGCTATTACCTTAACACACATCAAACACAGCAATATATGAATACTTTAATGTTTAGACAATTAAGCACTGTTTTTGCGTATGTACATCTTGATGAGTTGAAAAGTGCGTGATGAGTCAGCTTATGAACATCACTTAAAAGTCATTACTTCAAACTCTTGACAAGTGTGGACAAATTTGTCCACAGAACAAAAGCAGAAGCACCAAGAGCACATATGTCCCATCAAATTTATATTTATTAATTGACTATATATATATATATATAAATTTGGTAATACTTTAAAATGAGGTACCATTTGTTAAAATGATTTAACAACATAAGTTAACGTGAACTAACAATGAAAAATACTTTTTAAGCTTTAATGAGTCTTAGTTAATGTTAATTTTAACACTTACTAATACATTTTTAAAATCTAAAGTTGCATTTGTTAACATTACTTAATGCACCATGAACTAACAGGAACTAACAATGAACAATTGTATTTTTTTACTTAATTGTTATTAACTAACATTAAAAAAGATTAATAAATTGTATAACAAATATATTGTTAATTGTTAGTTCATGTTACATAATGCATTAACTATGTAAAGTGTTACCATAAATTATATATATATATATATATATATATATATATATATATATATATATATATATATATATATATATATATATACAGTATCTCACAAAAGTGAGTACACCCCTCACATTTTTGTAAATATTTTATTATTGTGACAACACTGAAGAAATGACACTTTGCTGCAATGAAAAGTAGTGAGCGTACAGCTTGTATAACAGTGTAAATTTGCTGTCCCCTCAAAATAACTCAACACACAGCCATTAATGTCTAAACTGCTGTCAACAAAAGTGAGTACACCCTAAGTGAAAATGTCCAAATTGGGCCCAATTAGCCATTTTCCCTCCCCAGTGTCATGTGACTTGTTAGTGTTACAAGTCTCAGGTGTGAATGTGGAGCAGGTGTGTTGAATTTGGAATCATCTCTCTCACAATCCCTCATACTGGTCACTGGAAGTTCAACATGGCAACTATCTGAGGATCTGAAAAAAATAATAGTTGCTCTACATTAAAGATGGCCTAGGCTATAAGAAGATTTCCAAGACCCTGACACAGAGCTGCAGCATGGTGGCCAGGACCATACAGCGGTTTAACAGGACAGGCTCCACTCAGAACAGTCCTCGCCATGGTCGACCAAAGAAGTTGAGTGCACGTGCTCAGCGTCATATCCAGAGGTTGTCTTTGGGAAATAGACATATGAGTGCTGCCAGCATTGCTACAGAGGTTGAAGGGGTGGGGGGGTCAGTCTGTCAGTTCTCAGACCATACGCCGCACACTGCATCAAATTGGTCCTCATGGCTGTCGTCCCAGAAGGAAGCCTCTTCTAAAGATGATGCACAAGAAAGCCCACAAACAGTTTTCTGAAGACAAGCAGACTAAGGACATGGATTACTGGAACCACATCCTGTGGTCTGATGAGACCAAGATAAACTTATTTGGTTCAGATGGTGTCAAGCATGTGTGGCGGCAACCAGGTGAGGAGTACAAAGACAATTGTGCCTACAGTCAAGCATGGTGGTGGGAGTGTCATGGTCTGGGGCTGCATGAGTGCTGCCAGTACTGGGGAGCTACAGTTCATTGAGGGAACCATGAATGCCAACATGTACTGTGACATACTGAAGCAGAGCATGATCCCCTCCCTTCGGAGACTGGGCCGCAGGGCAGTATTACAGCATGATAACGACCCCAAACACACCTCCAAGACGACCACTGCCTTGCTAAAGAAGCTGAGGGGCATCCTGACCTAAATCCTATTGAGCATCTGTGGGGCATCCTCAAATGGAAGGTGGAGGAGCACTAGGTCTCTAACATCCACCAGCTCCGTGATGTCATCATGGAGGAGTGGAAGAGGACTCCATTGGCAACCTGTGAAGCTCTGGTGAACTCCATGCCCAAGAGAGTTAAAGCAGTGCTGGAAAATAATGGTGGCCACACAAAATATTGACACTTTGGGCCCAATTTGGACATTTTCACTTAGGGGTGTACTCAATTTGGTTGCCTGCAGTTTACTGTGTATATATATATATATATATATATATATATATATATATATATATATATATATATATATATATATATATATTAGGGCTGTTGATATAACGCGTTAATAACGTGCAATTAATTTTACAAAAAATATCATGTTAAATAGATTTACGCATTTAATCGCAATGCTTTCCTGATAAATTCCTGAGAAATGCATGCTTGTAGTACCACCTGTTTACTCCAGAGGGAAGTAAGTGAAATTTCAGGTGTATGAGCAACACACAAACGTGCGTTACGTTCTTGCGTTCAAAACACTTGAAGGAGCGCAAATGCGAATCAAGGGATCTATTAAGGTAGTATTAAACTATGTTTAACTTGACTCAGTGACCTAAACATTTTACTTTTATTATGCAACTCACCCGAGACGCGACACAAGCATGTCTGACGCAGGTCGTGTGGTTTTTACCTCACAAATACCCTCACCTATTTTGGGAATGTGTCCACGCTGTAGTATTTTGGAGAACATTTTGTTTGTTTGTACGTACCTCTATTTTAACTAGTTTTTCTTTGCTTTATAAAGACGTTTTATTTGGTTTTCACAGTTTTGATAACTTAAGTTAATATTTTCTGATTAATCTGTTTAATTTTCTTGCCAAGTTTTTTTTTTTTATACACAAGTGTAAATTTATGTCTATAAAGCCCCTATTTGCACTTTTTTGTAAAGACTTAAAATATTATTTAAATATTGTTTGTACCTCCAACAACTCCAAAGCATTGAAAACCATTGCATTATGTAATGAATATAATGTCTTGGCATTATTGTAAAATATATCTGTAGTATTGTGTACTATGTGGCTTGTTTCTAAAAAAATTAAAAATAAATGTCTGACGCAGGTGTACATTGACGGGTCCTTAAACAAGCCCTCATAAAAATCTCCAACTGACTGACAAATTCACTTGTGAAATGGATTGCTGTGAACTGTATGCCAATGATTGACTTATGATCAATAATATGGTAGTAAACAATACATTGTTTTTTTAATTATGCATTTTAATTATCTGAATATTTTTTTATTTTATATATATATATATATATATATATATATATATATATATATATATATATATATATATATATATTTGTATAATTTTTTAATATTTAAAGATAACTATGAATAATTATATAATGATATTAATATGTATAATCTTTATATATTGAATTATTGTTATATGACGGGCTTTCTCAGCAAATATTTGTATATGCGATTAATCGCGATTTATTAATCGACAAATTTAATATATATATATATACTACAATACTATATACACCAATTAGCCACAACATTTAAACCACCTGCCTAATATTGTGTAGGTCCCCCTCGTGCCACCAAAACAGTGTCAACCCGCATCTCAGAATAGCATTCTGAGGTGATATTCTTCTCACCACAATTGTACAGAGTGGTTATCTGAGTTACCATAGACTGAACCAGTATGGCCATTCTCTGTTGACCTCTCTCATCAACAAGGCGTTTCCATTCACAGAACTGTTGCTCACTGGATGTTTTTGGTTTTTGGCACCATTTGGAGTAAACTCTAGAGACTGTTGTGTGTGAAAATACCAGAAGATCAGTAGTTACAGAAATACTCAAACCAGCCCATCTGGCACCAACAATCATCCATGCGATTATCTAATTAGCTAATCCTGTGGCTGCAGTGCATAAAATCATGCAGATGAGGGTCAGGAGCTTCAGTTAATGTTCACATCAATCATCAGAATGGAGGAAAATCTTTATCTCAGTGATTTGGACCATGGTATGATTGTTGGTGTCTGTCAGATGGGCTGGTTTGAATATTTCTGTAACTGCTGATTGTGGCAGAGGGGCATGGTCAAGTGCCCGTCCTGAGAGAGAGAGAAGTGGTAAGGGCACTTACACCTGAGCTAAATTTTGTCTAACACCTGTCTCTAATTCCAGTGAGCACAGGGAGAGAGGATAAAACGACCCACACCACCAGCAGTCCGGAGAGAGAGTCTGGGGCCTGAATGATTGTGAAGCTGTGTGTATATATATATATATATATATATATATATATATATATATATATATATATATATATATATATATATATATAAAAGAGTATTATTGTGAGACTGTAAACTATTATTGGGAAGCTGAAGAGTCACTGTTGTGATGCCGTGAGCACTGCAGTGGGTCGATTAAAAATCCTTACCTGAGAGGAGCTACTCGCCTTCCGTGTTCTCCTTCCAAACCCTTTACCCTGATCTTCCTGGATTTTCACACACAAAAGTCTCTAGAATTTACTCAGAATGGTGCCAAAATCAAAAAACATCCAGTTCTGTGGACAGAAATGCCTTGTTCATTAGAGAGGTCAACAGAGAATGGCCAGACTGGTTTGAACTGACAAGGTCTACAGTAACTCAAATAACCTCTGTACAATTGTGGTGAGCAGAATTTCATCTCAGAATGCTTCTCTGTGATGCAGGTTGTTTTAATATTGCGGTGTATATATAAATTCGTTGATCATTACAAAAAAGTTTTAATGTATGTACATGAAAGGCTAAATTGGGCAGTAACTGTCCAGACTGCCATTCTGGCACCTTTAATTAAAAAAAGAAATATACAGATGCGCACTGCCACTCACTGCAGCCCGTGTTCTGTACACATAAATTGCGAAATATGTAACCAAGTGCACACCTATTTCTGACATCCACTGATATACAGTTGCAATTTCAGTTGGTCTATTAAAAAGCTGAATACCTAGATAATTTTTTAATACAGGACCGCATCAAAAGCAAGAACATATTGGTCCAAAATTTTCACTATTAATTGTATATTTATCTACAGTATACTGTGTGCCCAAGTTTTGATGTAGTTGTTGTTGTGTGTTTTTTTTTGGAAATATTTGTTTGTTGTCTAGTAAATATACTATTGGGTTTACTGAGGAAAATGCTTTTATTTTGCACTCTTTTATAATTTAATACAAATATTTTCATTACAAATGATACTTTCAGCATAACAATTTGAGTCAAAAGTTCAAATGTACTTGAATTTCCATATCCCAAGCACTAAGAAATTCAAGTCATGCAAATTCAGCCTTTTATGCTGAATATATAATGAGTAAGAAATAATGTTTTATTATTAATATTAAAATATAGAAGGTATGCTTTTTGGGGATGAGGACATGTTATCTTCTCATCTCGCCTAGAGCATCAGAATCACTGCACGAGTACCCCCACCTCCAAAATCCTAATTTAACCCCTGATTATAAATATATTATATTTATTTTATATTTATATTGAACATATGAAAGTACCTTGACATACATTTTCATGGTGACAAAGTTGCAAAATTGGCTATATCTTTAGACAGAAAAGGTTAGTAAGTGATTTCATCACACTAAAATCATGTTAACACATATTGTTTATGTCTTTTGGCTAGACTTTTGAAACAATAAGTATTTTAATGTTCACGGATTGACCCCATTCACTTCCATTGTAAGTGCCTCACTGGAACCCAGCTATTTTTAAAGAAACGTCTGAATGTAGTTTTGTGGTAGACAATATTACACCATAAATGCTGTCAAGTGAGCTTAACTTTTACTGAACCCGGAATATCCCTTTATATAAATAATAAATTATATAATGGTCAGTGTTTAAACCAGGTTCCCCTTGCACTGTACACAAAATCTGTATGTTTAGACTAACATGTGATACACTTTCAAGTAGAACTACAAAAATATTAAAGTGTGTATTCTTTTTTTTTTTTTTTTGTCATGTCCTACCTCACCTATAGCAAAAATTGTGCCAGGACAGCCACTGGTTTCCCCCTTAAATATAGGTGTATAATGACCCTGGTTACAAGACATTCACTTGGATTTCTAGTGTTCAATATCTAGGTCTTGTTGTAGTATGCCTGTAGTGTGGTGTACATCGTCACATGAAAGGTCAACAATTTGTATATGTTTTGGGTGAGTGAAATGAGAATGAGACTTAGGTTGAGAGAAGTGACAGGGGAAATACTGCAGGTCAGGATCCATCAGTAAGCTTCATGATTAGCTGTGATTTAACTAGAGAGCAGGTGCTTGCGTGCATGAGCTCTGGACAGGTGTGCCACCACAAACACAAAAACACAGAGAGAGAAAGAGGAAATCGTGCATCTAAATTTAAATAGATAAATATTTTGACAAATCTGGGACATCATTTTTACAAATGCATTAAGTTTATTTGAATATGATATCTTAATTTTTAAATAAGGAAATAGGACACACAATTTAAAAATAAAAACTGTGTAAATACATTTAAAGCTTTTAAAAGCAACATTGTCTTAAATATCTAGTGAGAAATTAATAATTTCCCCCATAAACTGGGTGAGGTAGCAGAAAAAATCCCCAGCATGAAATGTCTAAAACACCTTTGTTTACATATTACACTTTCAAAGCTATGAAAACACAAACAAATACATAACTCTGTAACCCTCAGGTTGATAGAGGGTTATAAAGATATACAGGTTGTGCTTTAAATGTTACAATTTTATGAGCTGCAGCAGAGAAACATACACATACATTTGCTCACATGTACACACACAATCTCAAAACTAGGGAGCAATCTCTTTGGGCTTCCATGGCCACCGCTGGGGTTTCGGGTATTTGCATGTGCTGAGTCCGTGCGAGAACTCAGGCTTTTTTCTTTTTTTTTTTAGCTTAGTTGCTTTCATAGAAACTGAATAGATTAGGGTAAAGCTCTCACACTTTTGCATATGAATTTCAACAAGACACATCAAAACCCTGTTGCGCCAAATGTTTATGAACATTTCAACTGAATGGCATGCTATTGAATGCTTGGACTTTCTTCCTCTTGATCGATGCTGCCAATTTTACAGCAGTTTTCCTCCTTCCCAGAAATAGCACACACACACGCACACACACAGATTAAACAAGCACTTTCACATGCTCATACTTTCAATTTAGATCCAACTCTACATGAAGAAATGCTTGTAAGTAATGTTAACATCAAATATATGTAATACTTTGTTTCTAAATGTTGAAATGTGCTTTTAC
The DNA here is from genome assembly GCF_025860055.1 of Xyrauchen texanus. NCBI lineage: Eukaryota > Metazoa > Chordata > Actinopteri > Cypriniformes > Catostomidae > Xyrauchen > Xyrauchen texanus. The sequence goes on from NC_068287.1 coordinate 22,054,459, forward strand.
ATGCAATACACCAACACAGCTTGTTTTTAACTTTCTGAATCAAATTTGGATAACAAATGTCATTCTTTGTGATTTGTGTTGAAACATGAAGATACAAAATAACTGAATAATAATAATTAAAAAAAAGACAAAAATGAAAATAAAATAAAAATCATTTTTACCATTACAAAGGCCTCTATTGGGCATCCAACATGCAAACTTTGAACTCTGACACATTCTAGCAAAAAAGCACTGTTATTTTCTCTGATTGGTAATGAGCTAAATAAGGCACTGGAACTGATTTTATGAAAGGCTTCACGCACATGAAAGGGCTTATGATGAGTCTCAATTTATAGGGCTGAGAGATTGGCTTACTAGGGTAAGAGATGTTTTCCTTTGTTCTGGATGAGACCCACTCACTCTCATGGCCCTTAATGGGAAAGTCAAGTATAAAGAATACACACTCAGATGGCCAGATGTTTGCATACACTACAAAGCGGTAGGGAGAGGTTATGTTTGGTTCACAGTGTAATGATACACTTTGTTCTGGTCGTTCTCTAGTACTTGTGCTTTTTGACATATATACACACAGGTAAGTGGCATTTAACGCAGCACTATTTAGTTTAGATTAAACTAAAAAACTCTTCTTTTAAGAATGCAGTCTGGAATACCAGTAAGTGCCCTTGTAATTGGTTCAACTGTTGATCAGTGTTGTCTTATTTCAATAAATACATTCCTTTTACCAAATGCAGCCATTAAATGACAGTTCAAGATATAAAACATAACTTTTTTGATTATTAAATTTTTTTACATTCATTAAAGGTCTATGGAAGCAGACTGTTTCCCAGTAGATTTCCAGTTTATAAGCAAACCCCCTTCCCCCCTATTGTTATATATCTTTGTTAAAGGGATAGTTCACCCAAAAATGAAAAAGTATTCCATAAGACTCCGGTGGTTAAATCCATGTCTTCTGAAGCGATATGATAAATGTGAGTGAGAAAATTATACATTTTTAAGACTTTTTTTTTAACATAAATTCTCCTTCCTGCCCAGTAGGTGGCAATATGCACAAAGAATGCAAATTGCGAAAAAAAGAAGAAGAATGTGAAAGTGAAACTGGGGATTAATCATAAAAAAGAACTTGAAGATGCTGTAAGCGATTTTTTTTATGGAAAGGTATGCAAAAATGTGTCCTACCCCCTGAAAGATTTTAATGAAATAAGTGCCATGAGATATCTCACTGGTCTATGTGACAGTTCTAGACTCTGGTAACAGCAAATTAATATGTGTCTGCGGACAATGACACTTTCTTCCTGACAATAATTCTGCACGTTCTAATAGTATTGTGGTTGCAGCGAAGTATTGAGGCATAATGCATTTTTTCCAATGATTTTGATAACAGTTGTGGGTGCTATTTTACTACTTTTTTCAACAACCATTTCTGCTCTCAATAAAGCTCATTTTGGTATATTAGGATTCTCATGGAAGTAGAACGGGTGAAATTGCGTACAGCACTTTTAAATATTGATCTGTTTCTCACCCACACCTACAGTATGTGCTTTTTGTGAACTTAAAAATTGTGGTCACCGTTCACTTGCATTGTGTGGACCTACAGAGCTATTCTTCTAAATATCGTTGTTTGTGTTTAGCAGAAGAAATAAAATCATACACATCTGGGATATCATGAGGGTGAGTGAGTAAATGATGAGAGATGTTTCATTTTGGGGTGAACTATTCCTTTAAGCACAATAACTTTAGAGTACTTACTTCCTCACAAATTAAAGACTACCATAACATAAAAAAATAACAAATTCTAAGTGTTTCATACTCTCAGTATAATTTTAAAGCCATAAATGGACTCTCAGCGCAATAGAGAGATATACAGCTTAAGCAGATAACGAGACAAACAGTCAGACCTGCAGTCAGAAAAGTAAGTGGGCAGACCGCCATCTCACTGCCAGAGTATTAGTTTGAGTATTACTGAATATTGCAGATCTCAAGTCCATTGCAATAAAGTGCGTATTCACCACAAACAGTTCAAAAAGCAACCATGCCTATGGGGTTCTTTGATGGCCATTGGCTTAACACTGCATTTCAGCAGAAGTCAAACTGGCATGTTCCTCATCTTGTGAGATGAGCTCTCAGTTCGAAGAAGCATGGAAACATATGGAATTTACTTTATGTATTTAGCTTCCATGACAGAAGACGAGCAATTTTCATCTAGTCGAGCATCTCAGATATGCTCTCAGGCCCATTTACAGGTTCGCCAACACTTGTCTGAGAGCCCAGAGTTTGACGGTCAGCATTTAGCCATCTCATCGAAGCCATTTTGAATTAGGTGAGACTGGTAGATATTCTCTCTTATGATCATCAACATCTTCTCCCTTTGCATTAGGTGGATGAAAGCCTTTTCCTCTGAAATACATCTTGTGCATTTCTCCTCTCATTAAATTCTAATAGTCGACTTTTCCATTCAATGTAAGAAATATCACACTTTTCACTTCCACACTTTTCTCTTTGTCTCCTTCAAACTCTCACTCGGTCTCTCAATGTTTCTTGCAGGTATAGACCTCCTCCTCTCTCAGGCAGGTTTGGCACTCTACGTGACAGCACCAGCGGACTTGGCAGTTGCAGGAGAGTGTTGTGAGGCGCAGGGCTGTGTTGTAACCCCGTCCACAACACAGGCTGCTGCAGCTTGTGTCCTTAGAACACAGTCTGCCGGCTGTACCGGGCGAGTAGCGTGATGGCCTACAGAAGCTGGGCGACTCCTCCAGAAAAACCAGTTCGGTAGGTCGTGGCCGGGGACCTATGTTGCTATGACGATGGGGCCCTGCCAGTTCAGTCTCCCCTGTAGCGGCGTTGGTAACGCTGTGCACATGAACACCGGTATCATAACGATACTTTAGCAGGTGGCCAGTGTCATGAAAAGGGGAAAGCTGCTTCCAGCATGTCCTCACAGCACAGGAGCCAGAGACACCATGACACTTACAAGTAGTCTTAAGTCCACTCTTCACTGCCTGAGAAGGGGGAAGAAAGAGATAAGGAGAAATTAGTGGGAGTGAACCAAAAAATCTGAAGAGAGAGGGGGTGAAATTAGATGCTTATTTTTGGGTACCACTGTTCATTGGCCAATCTAGACAAAGAAATTAGATTTTTTTATCTCCTTTTTCTCCCCAAATTGAAATGCCCAATTCCCACTACTTAGTAGGTCCTCGTGGTGGCGCAGTTACTCACCTCAATCCAGGTGACGTAGGACAAGTCTCAGTTGCCTCCGCTTCTGAGACCGTCAATCCGCGCATCTTATCACGTGGCTTGTTGTGTATAACACTGCAGAGACTCCCAGTATGTGGAGGCTTATGCTACTCTCCGTGATCCACGCAAAACTTACCACATGCCCCACTGAGAGCGAGAACCACTAATCGCAACCACGAGAAGGTTACTCATGTGACTGTAACCTCCCTAGCAACCGGGCCAATTTGGTTGCTTATGAGACCTGGCTGGAGTCACTCAGCACACCCTGGATTCGAACTTGCGACTCTAGGGGTGGTAGACAGCGTTAATACTCGCTGAGCTACACAGGCCCCCTGGGAGGGGGCGCTATGGCTGCTTTGGGACACCAGGCTTTCTCTTCAGGAGTTTAGACCAATAAAGATGTATTTATATTCCTTCAGACTCTAGTTATACAAATGCAACATGCGTTCTTGACTTGCACATCCACTGCTGTTGTTTTTACCTTCATCTTCTAATTTTTAGTGGCAAATACATCTAGAGTTTTGTGATAGAAATGGCTCAAAATGTAAGCACAAGCACATGTGTATTTTATGCATTCAAAGACACGTGGTTTGGAAAATCGGGCTGCGCGCAATCAGTGTTCGCACACTCTGCTGATGACTAGATTTATGTCACATGTCACGTCTGACCGAAGTATACTTTGGGCTTTAGTCTGGACATGGCCTAAGTCGTAATGATTGCTATGCCCCTGTTGAGATGTTCACAAGGATAGTGTTGAGGAATTCGGTGGGTGCTCTGGGACTCCACAGCCTTGAGCTAAAGGTGGTAAGTAAATGATGGATGTCAGTGGATATCTGGGCCAGCAGTATTTCTTCCAACTCTTTGAGGACCTAACACTATTATTGCTGATCTATGGTCAGATGTAAATGATGGATGTCAGTGGATACCTGGGCCAGCAGTATTTCTTCCAACCCTTTGAGGACCAAACACTATAATTCCTGATCTATGGTCAGATTTCATGGTCACAATTCCATCTTTGTTCCTTTGCTCTGTCTTTGTATATCCCTGAGTTTGAGAGCCAAATCTTTTTTGTCTGTTTTTATCTGTCTTCGCCTTCTCAGTTCACTTATTGGTACGTTATAGACCAATCAATCTAAAAGGGCCCAGGGGGAGATGGGAAGGTCAAATGATCGATTGGGGGTTTCCACCCAACACAGCTATGAGGGCCCACCCCAGGGCCACCCGAGAAAGATAGCGAAGGAGATGCGATGAAATGGAGAGAATCTGAATGGGGAGGGCATAGCAAGGACTCAACCACCTTTGGTTGTTTTTGTTAACTGCCATCTGTGGCCTGTCAACTATGGGAAACAACAAAAACAGAGACTGAAAAGATAAGATCCAAGTTTGTCCAGCTGTTCTTCTCTTACACTCTCCTTGAATCTCTATCTCACACATAAACCCTGACTCCATTTTCAATCTATGCCTTTCTCCCTGAGGCTACCAGTCTCCTGGTAACAGTGCTGTTTTGAGGGATGTTATGAAAATTTATGAAAGTCTGGCAGAGTGGCGGCAGCAGCAGCAGTAGTGAGACTGGTAGAGCGAGAGGCATACAGTAGGTGGAAAAAATGCTCATATATTACAGATGGCTCCACTCTGTATAATCACACTTATAGGAGACCTCTAATTTTGAGAGGGCCCCCACAGCAAGCGCTGTCATGTCTGGACCAGGGAAAGGAACACCTGGCTCCACAGAGCTGGCCAATACCTGCTCACCTACCTTCCTCACCCCACTTGCTAAACTCTCCTTTGGGCTACAATATACTAGGAGACCGCACCCCCCCAACCAAGAAACTCCTCTAGTGTTCAGGGGATGGGAAGGTAAGAGAGAAGTTAACCTTTTACAGATGCTCTCTTCTTTGTGCTTGAAGAAATGTTCCAGGTACAATACAAGTTAAGCTAAATTGACACTATTTGTGGCATACGATTGATTACCACAAAAAATTATTTTGACTCATTTGGCCTTTTCTTTCAAAAAAGCGCAACTCGAAGTTAAAGTGAGTTACTTACAATAGAAGTGAATGGAGCCAATTTTTGGAGGGTTTAAAGGCAGAAATGTAAAGCTATAATTTTATAAAAGCATATTAATTCTTCTGTTAAAATTAATGTGTTATTTGAAATGTTAAGTTGTTTAAATCATCACATTTACAGTAGTTTTAGTATTTTTGAGTTTGTTGACATTACATCTTCATCTATAACTTTACACAAAAAAGGTTAGTAAGGGATTTTATCACACTGATATCATGTGAACACGCATAATGTTTATGTCTTGTTGCTATACTTTTGAAATTTAAGTATTTTAACATTTGGCCTCATTCCCTTCCATTGTAAGTGCCTCGCTGTTACCCAGATTTAAAAAAAAAATAAATTTAAAGAAAAGGATAGGCAAGTCAAAATTATTTTTTGTGTTAATCAATATTATGCCACAAATGCTGTTGGCTGAGGTTAACTTGACACTGGAATATTTCTTTAAGAGGCGAGTTAAATGCTCCATTATTAACTCTACCCATTATATCACTAATCATTTTTACTGTAATGTGTCACGAATGTAGGTGAAGGCAGACGAGGAGCGAGGATCTAGATGCAGCGGTTTTTATTTAAACAAAACAAATGGTAACAGACACTACAGGAACAAAGGAAATACCCGCGATGGGGAAAAACAAAGCAAAACAACACGAAAGACATTAGATGGGTATAACGGGTAGGTGAAACAATGACGGAGAGCTCGGACACAGGCATCCACAAACATTAAAGACCGACAGGGGAATGGAGAAATAAACAGGATTTAAATACACGAAGTGATGGAACTAAATGATAAGCAGGTGAAAACAATGAGTGAGTGCTGGCAGGTGGTGAGGGCAAGGAAAGATGGGAAGTGTAGTTTTCTTAGACAGGGACTGGTGAAAACACGGGCCGGACCACAAGGAACGTGACATGGAGTGTGAAGTGCTGAGTGAAACAGAAAACACTTGGACAGACAACAAGGGATCGTGACATAATGTTTGTTTGTTTGTTTGTTTTAGACATGGTAACCCTATAGTTTTTTGTTGTTGTTGTTTTGTTTTTTTTTTGCTGACCTATACCATGGCAATACCATGTTTTTTTTTTGACCATGGTTGTAGTATGGTATCCTTTGACCTACTTTGGAGTATCATATGAATCCAGATTGTAACCATATACATTATGCAGGATTGGAGACCAAATTTATTAATTTAAGAATCAACCATTGAAAACCTGAATATTGGAGGCTGGTGGCTTTGTTGTAAATATCATGGTACATTAATATTTTAATAATGCAGTACCATTTTATATACATCAAAGGACAATGGTATTACCATCTGATACCATATACTGCCATACTTTTTTGTAAAAGATACAACAGAATAAATCAACATAAGTTCCAGGTTCAATTGCTCTTAGATCTGGAAAAAGTGCACTGTGAGTTAGCGGCAATAATTCATTGTTAATGATATTTCACACAGTTTTGTAGCTTACCCGAATACCGACGTTAATGTTATGAGCATCGATCTGGGCACGCAGGTCCTTGCTGACCCGTTTCTGCCCCAGAAACTTCTTGAGAAACTTAGTGCTGTATTTCAGATTGTCCCCGCAAATGCCCCACTGCCAGGCTTCGCGGTGTTGCAGACCCGGAGAATCATCGCAGGTGCAGCGCTCCATGCGCCCTGAGCTGCACGCTTTCGCCAGCGCGTGAGACAGCGCTGCTGATGACACCGCGAGCAGAAAGGCCGTCTCTTTAAAACCTGATGGACGGATGAATCAATTATTGAGCATTGTGCAAAGCTGATTTAAATGGGCCATATTGTAAATTGTAAATATATCAGCACTTCTAATGTCTTATGAGAAATCGTTTAGGATAAAGGCTTCTGTTGAAGGAAATAAATGTAAAAGATGAAAATCTAAATGTCATACTATGTCAAATATCTTTAAAGTGGATGCTAATGATCATGTCCATTATTGGCGCAGGGGTCAAAGACGTCCATTTTGCGCATGTTTTAGGCTATATAGGAAAACTATTTGAAAAACAGCGCAGACGGTCGTAAAACTTGTTCGGTCACTGGCCTTTCTCCTACATTTAAATAATATACTATGCTTGCTGACTTTTTGGACCATGTACTAGCTCACTACAACTTTTCCAATTAAGTGTTAAGTGAAGTGTTTTTGTATTATCCTTTAACCAACCCCCTGCGACCTCCTCGTATTATTGTTTGCTTAGCTCACAGCCGAGGGGTGTATTTTCATCCAATTAATTATTATATTGACTAAAAGTTCTCTGTCAGATGAAAGCGCGCGAACACCCGCCCTTTTCCTCTGAGAACTGGGCGCTTTTCCGCGAGATAAAAATACTCCCAACTGGCCCCGCGAGGCCTCACCACACAGGGCTTCCGCGCTTCCCAAGTCCCTAATTACTAGCGAACTGGCCCACGCATGGCTTTTAAATTGACATCCTGCACATTTACGCACATATCCGTTTGGAAAGGCACCACGAATAAAGGGAGGACAAATTGGGGTTTCTGCATCCTTGTTAATATGCCAAACCATTGCCATATGCATTTATGCAGCGAGGTCCTATTTAAATGCTACCAAACATTTTCAGCAAATTGTCAAATTGTGATTTTGAGGGTTATTTTCAAAAGTTCAACAACATTGTGCGTTCACTCTTGGGTGCATATTTGTACCCTCAATTAGACAAAAGGTACGTTTTTTTGTTCCCCCAGAGGAAATATGAAAGTACAATTAAAGGTACACAATATGCCCTTATGGTACAATTATATACTCAAAATTAGTAATAATTTTAACTAGAGGTACAAAAAAAGGTCCCCTTTTTTCTGAGAGTGAATGGATCTCAAAATTCCTGGAGGGTCCTACATTTTCCATAATAGCAACTTACCTCGTTTTAAAAGGCTTCCACGGCCATCCATACTACAGTTCCAGCGCTCGTTGCGGAATTGATAGCGGCATTCCAGGAGGCTGAGGCGGACAGATTCCCTCAGAGTCTCCGCCATCCCAGGTTCCCGCCCACACAGGCGCTTTTGCCGGCGCGTCAAAGTCATCTGCTCGCATTGTTTCAGGTGCGCTTTACCGTTAGGAGGCTCATTGGAAAATGGACCCGGCAGAAATAGCAGTGGTTCGCGACCTGTAAGCCTAACAGTGAAAAATAAATAATCCAGTTACTAAAACTAGTTAACACAGGCTACATATAAACCATTACTGAATTTACAATAACGTTAGTTTTGATTCTAAACAACCACACACCATACATTTAACAATTAGTCTTCAATAACTTAATAAACAGTTAGGTATGGCTCTTTGACAAAACATTATATTTATTTGTATTATAAAAGTTGCACGTTTTGCTCTTTTGCTGATGAACTTGTCAATGAAAACCAACCCATAATCATTTGTTGTTGATGTTGTTTTTGTTTTTGTTTTTCCTCAGTACTCACTAGTGGTGACGCATGTGCTTTGAATACATTTTAAATTACACAATTTGAATAGTCGTGTTTGAATAGAAAGTGCACAGATAGACCTACCAGCTCCACGTGTTTTCCCCGAGTCACTCAAATGTTTGGAAAATGCGCCCCTGTAGCTATTTGGAAACGCACTGCTGTGGTGCACAAGAAGCTACAGTAACCACTCTTCAAAAAATACATTGCAGAGTGTTTTACCATGTTTATAGGATTCTTAATATAAACACAAGTGGGGCAACGTCCTGTGAGTATGAGCCAGAAAGATCTTAATGATCAGGTAGCGCGAGGGCAAGGACACGGTGCCAAAACCATCGAAGGACATCTGGATCCATACCACTGCACTGCTCCTAACGGCAATAATCGACCTGAACAGCAGGGCTTGATTTAAAAAAAAAATAATAATTAATGTTTAAAAAACTTTAATTGCGTGTTATCTAAGGGCTATTACATTCAAGTCTGAAAGCATGGCTCAAAAGTCGCAGTTTTCTAATTCATATTAGATTACATTTATAAGGCACATATTGCAAATCATTTTCATTCATCTTTTGATTATTTGTAATATACAACCTGCTTTTTAAACATATTATGTTAAAAAAGCAGAGAGAGAGAGAGAGAGAGAGAGAGAGAGAGAGAGAGAGAGAGTGAGAGAGAACAATAACAATATATGCGAATTGCGCATGGAATATCCAAGATCATCTAACATCTTTCCACCTGTTACGACAGACAGAACCCTAAATCACAGGTTTGTTCCATAACATAGGATTAGTATAGTCCTTATCAAGTATAAAAATAATGCTATAAGAGACCCTTTCCATGAATGTAGAGAGACGGAGGATATAAAAAAAAAAACATGAATGCTGACCCGAAATATGCTGCTGCGTTGGACAGAAGGATGCAGAGGGCAATAAGTCGCAGCGGACAGGCAGTCCTCGCAAGCCCGGTGCACATGATGACGGGTCGACGCTGCTCTTCATTGCGCTATCTGTCCGTGTAGAAATCCCAGCTGTACTGTACAGCGCTACTCCTTACAGAGACAGAAACTCATCTCAGCCCTTGGGGTGGCGCAGTCCCGAGAGGGGTGAAGCGTGTGGAACGCGCGCCAAATTTATTGGGTCATCAGTAATTTACTCCGCCCAGTGCCAAGGAAACTATTTTGCAACAGATTGGCAGGTGCGTTTACCTGAGAAATGGCACAAATGATTCACATTTCCTTAGGGCAGGGACAATTTCAGACAACTTCCATCGTTTCCAACTTCCAGGCCAGAGCAGATATCCATTCGTTGAACGCCACAATTAGATAATGAGTGCATTCAAATTCACTAATAATGTGCTGGTTTATTAATTATCAAGTGTAATTCTCATTACGTGCTTTCGTAATGGTAAATAGATAATTTACTGTGCACAAAATTTCGCAACTTTCGCAGAATATCTGAACTATGAAACGTAAAGTTTCATTTTTTTTAATGTCAAACCAGCCTTGCCATATAACATTTACTAATTCAGAATTTTGAGTGTCATTATTCTTTTTATAGTACCTAAAGTGTAAACTTGTTCTCTGAGTTCAGTAAGGATAATTAGTGTCTGTTCTCGTTTAATTCCAAAACTGCGGCTCCATTCTCATTTCCTCAACATCATTAACACACAGGCGTCTTTGATGCCGTTGCTTCACTCTTGTCATCACTAAGCACAAGATATAATGAGCTAATCATGACTAATCGTTCATCTCAGTTCCTCTCCTCTCCATCAAACTGACCGACTGGGCACCAGATTTCCCTTATGATGTCACGTTCTTTGTTTAAAACACTCACATATATGATGGAGGTGTTTCAGGTGCATTTCCTGCTTGTGCTGTGACCAAATCAAACAATATGAAGACTTACACTGTAAGTGAAATGTGAATAACATGGGTGAATAAGGTAACCTAAGGTAAAAAGGATTGCATGACACTTCACACAAATGTCTTATATATATATATATTCAACAGTTAGTTCTGGTCCTCGAATCTGATTAGACGAGAGAGGTTCCATGAGCACTGATGGTCTGAAACAATCAGCATTCCGAGGCTTCACTGTGTGTGTGTATCACTCCGCTAGTGTTCTTGCTGTTCTAAACTAAAGTGTAAGAGCAGTGCAGATCTGTCAAGAGCTATTTTTTTTACATTACATATGTTAGCCAGCAGGTGGTGGCAAAAGATCATCTTTTTTTTTTAGATGTTAAATGTACAAAAATATAATTAACTCTCTAGCAGTTTATTTATTTTACACTTTAAAGGGATGGTTCACACAAAACAGTTTTTACTCAAATTTATGGAATCCCAGATGTGTATGACTTTCTTTCTTCTGAAGAACTCTGACTAAGATTTTTGTAAGAATATCTCAGCTATGTAGGTATAGAAAATGCAAATTAATAGTGACCAGAACTTTAAAGCTGGAAAAAAAAAAAAAAAAACAGACACAGAAAGGCAGCATAAAAGTAATCCAGAAGACTCCAGTGGCTTAATCCATATTTTCTTCAGCAATCTAATCGATTACACTTCCTAGTGCTTGACATATGTGTAGATTGCAAAATTGCACTATAGGAAGTGTAATCATGCTTGAAATCATGATTGCCAAAGAGACTGCTGATGTCATGATTTATAGTTGAAAAAGGAGTTATATAGTCATCTGTTCTCACCCCAAACTGGAAGGGTTAGATTTTAAATGTATTCCACTACAGATTACAGACTATATTTAGATTTATATTTATGCATTTGGCAGACACTTTCATCCAATCCCCCGGAGCAATCTTGCTCAAGGACACAATGGTGGGGGCTGTGGGGATCAAACCAGTGACCTTCTGATTAACAGTTATGTGCTTTAGCCCACTACACCACCACAACTCCAGACTACATGCTGTAAAATGTAATTTGTATTTATTTGTATTCTAATACTTTGGTTTACTTTTTCAGCACTGGTAGATTTTTTCACTTGTTTTGATTATAAAAAATCTTTTGCAATGTTGTTTCTAAAACAAGATAAATCTAATTGATTATATTTTAAGGATTTTTAGATATTTTTACAGGAAAACAATACAAAAATTATTATCAAGAATATGATTTTTGCCGTAATATCAAAGGTTTTATTAGAAAAATTATGATCCAAATTGAATTGTCTGGATAAAAAATATGATCGTGGCTGGTAACATGTTTATGTAAAATGGCTAGAAATAGCATTTTAGCTTAGCATAAAGCTGAAAATTTACACAAGGTTTATTTCTATTTCTTCTGCTCCAAACGTACTTCAAATGTACTTTTCTGTCTGCTCGTATGAATGTAAGGCATCATAAGAAAGTGTTTCACAGCTGTTCAAATGCACTTTGGATCGCATCATTTATATGTATAAATGTTTTCCATCTGAAAGGACTAAATATTAAATGAAACAAATTAAAATAAAATGCAGTAATCTCTTCAGTAATCAAAATATTTTTGAATGTAACTGTATTCTAAATACCAAAGATTTAAATTGTAACTGTAGTGAATACAGTTTATTACACTTATATTTTGTATTTTAAATAAACATAATTCTGTTACATGTATTCCGTTACTCCCCAAACCTTCATATGGATTATTTAATTTTATGCTGTGTTTATGTGCTTTTTGGAGCTTCAAAGTGTTGGTCACAATTCACCTGCATTGTATGGACCAACAGAGCTGAAATGTTCTTCTAAAAATCTTTGGGGGGTCAGGACTCCCCTATCTGAGGTTTGCCCCCCAAAATATCATTAAAATATGTGTATTGTAAATAATATAATGATATATTCTTAAAATAATTGTTTAAGAAATAAAATAATACAAATGCAAACGGGGCAACAACAAAAAAAAAACCTTCAAAAATTGCTCTTGAGAATTGTTACGTTTATTGTCCCACCCCCCCAAATTTGAAATTTTCGCCCCTAGTTCCATAGAGGAAAGAAAATCATAGGCGTATAGGCTGGCATGAGGGTGAGTAAATGGAGAGAGAATTTTAATTTTTTGTTTAATTATCCCTTTATGGATCTTTCAGGTCAGAGAGAAACGCCCCTGTTTTGCCTTTTTGTTTTTTGTCAGTACTATTAATGCATTTGCACGGAATATCTCCTTCCTGAAGTTTAAATGAATAAAGTTAGTATAATTAATATAAGGGCATATTCTCTTTGTCTCCAGCTTTAATGCTAACACACCTAACTTTAAAGAACAAATTTAACTGTATCCTAAAACATGCTTTCAAATGGCCAGAGCAGAGGCCACTGCAGGCGCAGATGAGCATCCCGTCTCACAATAGCTTTGAAGTTTAAATCAATTTCATACTGTACAGCACCCTCTGCTGACTGGACCAGACTCCTTAAAATGAATGACATATTGCTCAACGAGTCAATGAGAACATATTACCCCATCTAGTGGACTATTGTTTTTGTGACTTGATACAGTATGTATGAACACCTGCCACGCAGCAGTCTCTTCGCCACTAGAGAGTGTCAGTTCATACATTCGACGAAGAACACCTAGAAGTAGCCAATCTGCCATTTATTTAACTATTTACGTTGTAATTACTCAATCCTCCGGTTTGACATCATGAGGCCCTCATCTGGAGCATACATTTTCTTAAACCAAAGAACTCTGGCTAAAACAGGTCGACTCTTCTTTTATTATTCATGGCAGAGGATGTGGCCTTTACACGCGTACATCTGCCCCCACGCCCACGAGGCAATCATTGGACGATGACGTTAACAGGGTGGGCTTTCGCAAGCACTTTGGATAATATGATTGGACAAAATGTATGTATGGGCGTGGCCGATGACGCGACTGTCCTCGGACAAGAGAAAGACGCCATTTTGTTTTTTAGCGGTGACGAGGAGAACCGGAAAATTGTAGCGAAACTGCACCAAAAGGTAAATAAAGCCGTAACGACACACATTGCGTTATTGTTCAGAGATATGTTAAATCGAGCCCGTTTCATTTGAACTTCGTACACAATTGGCCAACAGAGGAAGAGACCTCAGTTTTGAAATGGTCGTTTTTGTCCGAGAGGCTAGCGGGCTAACGGACTGATGTTTGCTTAGCTGATGTGTAAATGCAGAACCGGCTCGCGCCTGCTTATCCTATTAATCAGACCTTTTCAGAACTAATTTATAAGTGTTAACGTGTATTCTTGCCGTCTACGCAGGTGGTATTGTTACTAATGAGTGAGTGTATAAAAGACGTAGCAGTGTAGTATACAGTAGGGTGATCTTGTTACCTCGCCTGCGCCCTTAGCAGCAGATGAGGCTAGGACGCTTACTTCATAAACAGAACTGAAGCGTGTAGATTGATTGATTCATTGGCTATCACAAGATCGTTCTCGTTCATATCGTTTAGCAGAGTAGATTGGAATAAGCGTGGAAATACACAGAGTACTGTGGGTTATTTGATTCATTGTTAGGCCGTGTTTCTGAGCTGCAGTGGATGTTGGATTTATTTAGTTTAGACTTAATTTGAACCTTCCTGCCGCTTTGTCTAGCTTTCTCTTGTAGGTGTTTTTTTTGGCTTTTGTCTACACACAGTGTCACTGTTTTAGGAAGTTCACTAGAAATTATACGTGTATGTATATTAATGACGCAGTGTGAAGTGGTATGGTATTAGTATTATATATTGCGAAAGACTGTAAACGGATGACCACTGGATTGTATACGAACGGGTATCTTGACTCCGATTAAAATCTAATCTGAGGTAGGTGTTCACGATAAATGATTAATTTCAACCCCCTTCGGTTACTGTCCAGACTGAGACTTGCATTGGAAAACTAGATCAATGACGTGTACAAGCTATTCGTAGTGTAGCGTCATTTTACTACTGCTGTTTTCAGTTGTACGGTGTTTCGTAGGCAAGCCTAGCCCCTCGCAGTCAACCCTAAATATAAATGACACACACTGATTTCTGGTTTGTGAGCACTTCTTGCTTTAATTGGCCTTGTATCTGTCGCAACGTTGAAAATGTGGATGGGATCAAATGTTGTCATGTGATTTGTCTCTAAGCTCTGTTGTGCTCTCACTTCTTAGTTTTCCTCATAAATGGGTCATGGTAAAGATGAACCATTTTAGACTGGTGGCTTTTTTTTTCTTGCACTTTTGTTGTGCATTAGTCTATATTTTCATGTAGGTAAATGGTGAAGTATCCTCCTTTTTGATGCATGGACATGTTTCACGTCTCTTAAAACAGTCCACAGATAATGTATTGAGTTGTTTAAAAAGCTTTGCATTGTCAAGTACACAGTTGTTTTATGTTTTACTCTACACATTTCCACATTATTTAAACTGTTTTGATTGAGATTTTATAATGAAGATATGCCAAAAGTTAGGGCTGTCACAATTCTGAAATTCAGTCATCGATTTAGTGTCAAAAATGGACATTTATATGACAGTTAAATATTACATATTTGACTTGGACTATATAAATCAAATACAAAAATAGGGATAAATGATTTCCTTCTAAGGGTTTAAAAATTATGAATGCCATAAACAATAATGTTTTAAATATTAAACTATTTTTAAATACTTAAACTATGTCCCTTTAGTCAACTTTATTTTTGGTCAGTTTTTTATTTACACTGTTGTTTTTGGAACTCATATTTTTATATATATATATATATATATATATATATATATATATATATATATAAAATGCAGTAGTAAAATATTTCTGCCTTAATTTCTTCACTTTTTACATGTTATTTTAATGCACTTTGATTAAACCCACAAGCCCTTATTTTGCATGAAGCAAAACCTTTGAGATTTTGTTTCATCATTTTATCACTGACCCACGGAAATAGAATAAGCTGGCGAGTAAAGGGGTAGGGCAGATGTGCCTGTGCTTTTAAGGCATAGTTAAATTGCCAAAATAATGTTAAAAGGACAATGATTTCTCAGCGAAATTACCTGTTATAGCTCCTCAGTTGTTTGTGTTCAAAAAGTCAAGTGAGCCTATTTTTCCACTAACTTTTATATGAAGAAAAAGGTCTAAACAATACACTAATGTTTGGTTTCATTAAATGAACAGCTCTTGTTAATTTTATATTGTGTAAATTCTTTTTAACGTGTTTTAAATATAGTTGGAGTTTATAAAATTATTTTAAATGTAAAACTTATCTTGGCTATAAAATATAAATCACTAGTATCTGTAAATAAATAAAAGTACTTTAGTTTAACCACTGACGGACAGTGTATATAGCTTACTAATGATTACGTTTCTTGAATATGAACTATTATAATAATACCTGGCTAGGTAAATGTATAATCTATCAAAACTCTTCTTTGCTGCGGTTTGCTGCTGGATTAGCTGATATTATCTCTGCACTGCCATCTATCGTTTGGAGAACAGTGCAACTGAGGTGTGCGTCAAGTTTAAATGTTTGAAGCCACTGATAGATGCGTGCATAAGGCGTGCTGCGGTTCCAGGCGAAAGTATAAACAAGGATGAGTGATACACAAATAGAGATCGGCTGATATAGATTTTTAAAAAATGATACGATAACGATTATTTGTATGTATATGCAATAGCCGATATGCTAAACCCATTTTTTTTTTTTTGAAATGCTTTATTTTTTAATCGTTATTATATTACTGAGAAAATATTAAACGGAGATAAAATGTGCAAACATTTTATTTTACAATAATAAACACATACCATGTTTTTTTATATAATTACAACAACAATAATAATATGCAAAATAATTTGACAACATATGATCTCAAATGGAGAACATAAATGACAAAGGAGTCATTGCTTAAATGTAATCTCACATTTTAAACTAGACCTACAGTTTAAAGGTTTAGGTGTTGTTTAATAGGCTAAAGGCAAATAGTTAGCTGGAATAAGTATACATTCTCAGGAAAGTGAAAAACAATAAATACAACACTGCGATTACGGAGTCCATCCCAAATGGCATCAGAATTATTAATAATGTTTTGTCGATCGCGGCCTCTCGAAACACCTGCTGACAGAGATGACATTTTTTGTTTCCCAGTGAGCAGCAATTCTGCAGCTTATTTAGAAGCAAATGACATGCAAATCAAATCAATGCTCTCATTGTCACCTGACACACAGCTATTTTAAACACATTATTGTGACATGTATTTTGCCCCATGGATGTCTTTGCATTTACACAAAACTATTACTTGAACGTTGTCAAGGAGATAATACATTTTACACAGAACTGTAATCGCATAGATTATGATTCATAGCAAAGTTAAGTTTAATAGCAAATTTTAATATAATTTAGGAAATTTTAAACAAGTGGAAACTTGTTAGATATGGAAACAAGGTTTGTTCATGACTGAAGACCGCATGGATTTAGACCCATTTGCTAATTATTGAAATCCTTTTTAAATCAAGACTTTGTAGACAGGCAATTCCAGCATTACGGACATGACATTTGCAGGGAAAACTTCAAATTTAACATCACATATAAAGTAGTGCTTTCGAAGTTAACGGTAAATAATAATTCTCGCAAACGCCGCTAATGTCACATGCATTGTCTGTCGGGAAAACAGATGGTGGGAGACATTATGTTGATACCTGTGCCAAGCATTTTATCAATGTACATAGCAGTAGAACGAACATGCCCGCAAAGCACCGATAAATCCTGTCATAATACACTTACAACTACCATATATTGTACATAATTTTAGTTATGAGTTCATTTTCTGTTGTTCAACTCTGTTGGTGGGGTAGGTTTTGTGTGGATGACTGAAAAATACATCTGAATGTAGCATATTTTGTCCACTCATGTTTATTAAGATTAAGTTTATTTACTACAAAAATGTATGTGATTAATTGCTATTAAATATTTTAATCGTTTGACAGCCCTAATATAAAGTAGTCATGACCAGTATATAGAATCATTTGAATGAATAATCATAAAAACTTGCAGATAATGTCCAAACATCAGAAAATGTTAAGTCTAAACTAATTTTTTTCCACTTTAGATCAGGAAATAAACTTGCATTTTAGACGTGCCTACAATAGACATGAGTTTTTGGGAGACCACACACTTTGTAAATATTCAGTCATTTGAAAAGCATAATCAAGGAATAATAATAGCCACATAATTTAGGACAGTTGGCACTCCTATGAACATGTTATATTTAATTATTTTAATCGTTGTTTTCACATAAATGGGGAAAACTGTCATTAAGAACGTGACATCTCTTCGTGCAGTACAGTTGTGCAGTACAGTTGTGAAAGCAGCACTTACAAGATGAGAGGAAACTGTCCAAATTGCTGTCCAAAAACATGTAGACTTTGATCTCTGAGACATCTGTATATCCTTCAAGGCTGCATAATGGATTGTAATAACACTGAAATCATGATTTGGTCTTGCACGAATACTAAGCCTTGAAAGGCTGTGTATTAAAGGTTTGACACATTAATGAATTAATTGTTTTTGTGAAGTTTGATCCAAATGGTGTACACTCACATGAGATGAAGACTGTACTTATAATAGTTTTCAATAAAAAGGTGTTTTATTCTACATGGTGCGGTTCACCCCCTTCGATGTGTTTCACCATGTTGAAATCACATGACCTGTGGTGTTTCACTAAACGTTGAAGAAGAGAATCCTCGCACTCATTGGCTGCCGCCTGTGTAGATGATCTTGGTTATGCTTAGAACATTGTTTGGTGATGTGAAGAGCAAAAAGAATCAGAATGAGCTGTTTTGCCAAGTATAGTTACACACACACACACACACACACACACACACACACACACACACACACACACACACACACACACACACACACACACACACACACACACACACAAGAAATTTGTCATGGTGACAGAACACAATGGAACATACTTATTTATCATGCTTTAGCAGCGGAGACAACGGGAGATCCAGTAGCTGTGCTGCTTTAGTTTTTCGGATAATAACATGTATCTCTGGAAAATAATTTTTGGTTACATAAAGTGAAAATAAATAGTTCTTCAATCCCTCTTTTGCAATTATAAAATATGGCTGTTTGAAAATGTAGTTTTAGAAATGGTGCACCCTTCATATGAGGTCCATAAACCGTGCCATTTCCTAAAAAAATCCATTATTGCACTTTAATATATTAAAATAATGATCTAAATGAACAATTTAAAAGGGGGTGTGTGCCTTTGATTAAAACTTTATTTTTACATGGTATGGTTGACATTTTCATGGAATTGATTGTGGAAAACTGAATACACGGACGGAATCGGTGAATCCAGTCATAAAAATTGTATTACCTTTTAAATGTGAATTTGTAAATTGATGAAATTGTGACTGAAATATACTACTACTGTGTAGTCAAATGTAATAGTAAATGTAGTAATAAATAATCCTAATAATAATGATAACAATTACATTATATTTAAGCAATATCTCAAGAAAGAATGATGTTGTACTGAATAAGGTTTCCATCAATGCTTTCATTATTACTGTGGTGCTCTGCTGTTAATTAATGCCTATTTGTGCAACTCCAGTCAGGGAATTAAATACTTTATGAATTAAAACTACTTCCTCTTTATTTGGAACAAGACAATGTCAAAGTACATAAATAAATAAAAATCAACCTTTCCAAAATGCTAAATACAAAAGTATTTAGATTGCTTTTACAGTATTATGAGTGATTAGCCATTTGAGAAACAGATGTTGCACCTGTTTTAATAACAAGCTCCTCTTCATTTTCTTGATCTGTTTGGGAGTCATTTTGGGTGGGTTTTCTTGGGTCAGAAATGATTGAGAAGCATTAGTGATCCCGCTCTGAGCTCTGCTGTTTAGAAAGCACAAATTTAGAAAAGCCTTCTGGATTTGTGTGCACTTTGAGGCATCAGAGACGTACTGTGGCTACAGTCACGTGAGATATTCGCATGTCAGATGAGAAGAATATTTAGCACTTTTAAAGTGCCAAACCCGTGATGAAGGTCATAACATTTGCTTGGGCGGTCACAGAAAACTGTTCAATGCCAGAAAAACCCTGTCCATGTTTCTTCAGTTCTCTTAGTCTCACGTGAAGCCCTACCCACTGATAGATAAGCCCATGCTGCACACATAGATATTTACATATCACGATATACACTAGTGGTGCACCGATCAGAAAATTTGAGGCAGAGACCTATCTCCAATTTTTTCGGTCAAGATCAGCCAATACCAATTTTGTTATATTGTGTAGTTATATGTTTATGCCCCACCCAGTTAAATTAGTTTAACACTTTTCAAAAAGGTTCCATTTGTTAACATTACTGACTGTAGTGAACTTAATGTTAGTTAAAACATAAACATCTTTAAAATCAAAAGTTGTATCGGTTAACATTATTTAATGCACTAACTAACAATGAACAATTGTAATGTTATTAACTAATATAAAGTTACCTAAATTACATTGAAATTAATTGTGAATTTCCCCCAAAAAATGTTTAAACTGTTATGAAGTTCATTGTGACATACTGGTAAGCAGTAAAAACCACGAGAGCATCACACACAGCCGAGATACGTTCATAAATAAAAATATATCCATTACAAGTTCTAAAACTGGGAAATCAAGTGAGAAATCATTCATATCTGTGTTTTGTTTACTGTCTTTGGCGTTTTGCTGTAACACAAATCACTAAATTTAAAGCAAATGCATAAAGATGATGCAGTGCTGTTATGGTTAAAATATAATTGCTGTGATTAGTGGTACTGTGAGCAACATTAATCTGATTTAAATTGGGATCCTCACAGAATAGCACTTAGATGAGTGACTGATGAGATATTGAGAGCACCTGGAGAGCTGCATGTTTGAATGACACCATGAGTGAAGCTGAAAGTGCTCATGATCGCTCAAACAGTCTATGTCACTGCACACAATGTCTTATTGTCACGACTCGCGTTCCATCATGTATAATCAGATTTGTATATTCATGTTTATTTGTTGTTTAATTCGTTGGATGTGTGCTTTCTGCATGCTACCAAAATGATCGGCATTGTTTCTAGACACGATCGGCCAATCACCGACTTAAGACGAAGATCAGCCGATTTAGATCATTGGCCGATCGAACAATCGATGCACCCCAATATACACAATATAGCAAAATCTCTATCGAATGACACTTCATATTGTCGCCACAATATCATCAAACCTAAAAGACTGCATCTTGACTATGTAAAATCCAGCTGTAGCTCGATTAAACTGCTCATGTAAATGTACAGACTGTAAAATGAGTGTAGTTACTATTGTTCCATACGTTCCAGCTTTATTTTCACTTGACAGAGATTACTGTGCTGTTGTAATAACTACAACAGCCTCTTTAAGAAGAGCTTCTCAATTGACCTTTTCCACTAAATAATTAAACTTCTCTGGTTCTTGAAAATAATATAGTTGACTTAATTTGTGGCAGGTATATGCTATGGCTAATAAAAACCATCTTTATCCTTTCTCCATTGTATAATTTCACCACTCACTTTTCAAAATGTTGTGTACAATTTCTGTGACGGTTCATTATTGGGGAAATATCTCTTAAATCTCAGAGGTAGTCATTTTCATGTGGGCCCTGAGAGTGTTTTTTTTTTTTGTTTGTTTTGTTTTTTAATAGTTTGAGGTCTGTGAAGTAGTTATGTTGTGTTGAGGAATGTATGTTCCAACTCACAGCATTTGAAGCCCCACCCTCACTTGCTTTACTCCGAGGACACAGCTTTGACATCACAACATGGGTGTGTTCTCACACATTCTTGGCTGCTAACTTTGTGCCATAATTAGACATGCCGTAAACTGAGTACAGGTATTCTTGTTGAAATGAGTTCTCTGGTATTTAAACATAATCTTGTGCTTTTTCTTCAAATTGGCATTAAAGATGTGCAGTTATGACATGATGCTTCATTGTGTTTCGCAGTGTAAGCTCAGCTGTCATTCCCATTTGTCCTTGGGATCAGCTTGGTCTCCACTCTCCCTGGGAATAATCTACCACTTCTACCACTTCTTCCTGCAACATATCATTGTTTAAATGGATGATTTTAAAGAGTGTTTGGTCTTTGTCTAAAACGGCAGTTCATGTATTGAGTTACAGTTCGGATTAAAGGGTAACTCAGTCGATGTGCGCCAGTCTGTCAAGTTAGCCTTCCCTCTCTCTGTCTCTGATTAATTCAGAGGGCAGGTGTCTCCTCTTACAGGTTGGTCAGGTTTCTAGTTATCCTCCTGTACTGTTCTTTCTTCCAGTGGCATCCTGCATTCACCTCATTACTGAGCCTATTGTTTCTCTGTGCCTCTCCTTCCTTTGTCTTTTCTCTTCATATGGTGAATCAGCTTTGAGCTCTACTTGTTTCCTCACTAACAGATGTGGTTGAACTATAACCTATATTCATGACAAGCTTGGTTTCAGCAGTGAAGTTTAAATTGGGTGATTGTGTTCTGTCACTGTTTTTGATACCACACTGCAGAAACTAAAAATCTCTGTTTGAGTGGGAGACTCAAAGCTAGGGTGGTTGACTGACAACTCTTGACCTGCATTACCTTTAGTTTCTCATGAGCTCTTGTTTGACAATAAAAAAGTAGTTTTAAATAGACCTTTCTATAGTTTAACCAATAATGTCAGTTGAAATGTGACTCTAATAAGGAACATATTATACTGCGATGTAACTCCACCTACCCTCAATGTTCCTCTCCACAGATCTGACACAATGGGGAATATGTTTGCAGGCCTCTTCAAGAATCTCTTTGGGAAGAAAGAGATGAGAATCTTGATGGTGGGGTTGGATGCTGCTGGAAAGACTACCATCCTGTACAAACTGAAACTGGGAGAAATAGTCACCACCATCCCCACTATCGGTCTGTAGCACTGACATGCCCTGTTACATTCTTAATTTGCAGTCTTTCACAATCATCTTGCTTGCAGATTGTAATTTCTGTGCCACTATCAGCACCAAATCGAATTGCATTAGCTCTAGGGCTGGACAATTTGACGACGTATATCGTGGCAGTTGGCATCAATATAAAGTGTCAATCAATAGAGATGTTGCTATATCGTGTATATTGCGATATGTAAATATCCATGTGCACAGCATATTTTCAGTAGGCAGACAGGTTTTTCTGGCATAATCTCAATAAAAGGGCAAATTCAATGACAATTATTGAATTTGATGCTTCTCATCTGACATGCATATCTGTGTTTTACATGAGTGGCATGTGAGTACAGCAAGCTTTCCAATGTTTGTGCTTCAGAGCACAGAGCGGTATCATAGTGCTACTCAAAATCGCGGCGAAGACCACAAAACGTACATAACCCATTTGAGTTGTACTAAGTTAATTTGACCTTAAAGCACTTTGAAGGATGTCAAAAATCTCAAACGGCTAGACAGCCCGACATTCTAACCACCACTGATGAGGAAAACGGCAGCAACACTGACCTATGCCAAAAATAAAGATTTTTAAACTAATCAACATTACTCTTACTAAAATTCTGTTCCAATGATTTTAGATATTCGGAGGACCTTGTTTACATTCAGATGTTCATATACTCTATAGAGCTGACTTAATTAAAAGGTTTATTTTCTTTAGATATTTTTTCACTTATGCATTATTTTCTTTATTGCATTGCTTTTAGAAGATGTTGAGTTTCTTGAGGAAAGTTTATAATAATAATAATATTGGTCAACAACATATAAAACTGAATTTTGGCATAATGTGACATTTAGTGGTTGATTTAAAAGTATTTTTGTCAAGTTAAAGAGAAAATTACTAAAGTAGTTTTCAATTAAAAGTATTTAATTTACTGATTGGATTATCCCAAAATAGACAGCCATATTGTAATTTAATATATAAACAAATTTGTATTGATTTTTTAGAAAATATTTACTATCTCATGATAAAATTATTCAGGTTGTGATAAACGATTTTGGTCATATTGCCCACGCCTAATTGGCTCAATCACAGTGGCATGAGTTTAGGTAAAGCCTACCTGTTTTCCAAGGAATGGCTGATTGGAAGAGTGTTTGAAATTGCAGAAAGAAAAAAAAAAGATAAATTCTGTTTGGTGCAGCTAGATGATATGGCCTGTTCACACCAACCCCCGAATGTTCGACGCAAATGATCGTTGTGAACGAGCTTTCGAATAGGAAACATTTTGTCCTATGGCGCTATTCACACCGGGTCCTGCCGACAATCTGAAGGTTTTTTTATTGAGAGCAATCCATTTCTTTTCCTTTGGACTGCAAAGCTGACGAAGCAATGAGAAAATGCTTTTAGTCACACATCCCAGGCTGCTGCAGCAACAAATTCCAGTGTGTTGGTGGTGATACTTGGCAAACCAACATTAGACACCTAAAGAAGATCAACCAGGAACCAGGGTTGTGTCTAGAAGGTAACCCCCTGGTTTCCCAATGTTTTGCATGCGACGTTCACACACTGTGTTTATTATGTTTATTTCGAATCACACAGAAACCCTAAACCTAACCTTACTAACAGCGAATGAAACTCGTGAAACTTTGGCTACCGGGGGTTAACTTTCAGGCACAGCTAAGTACCTATGTTGAAGGTGGATGTGGAGCTGTTGCTGGTGGTGTGCTTTTTGAAGCTGAACACCTTTTGGTTAATTCTTAATAGGTTTAAAAAACAAAAAAACAAATGCACCTATTGTTCTGGAGTGTATTTGCTGTTCAAAATTTTTTCTCGATTTTGGTGTGAATGGGCCTTTTTATCTGCAGTTCGTGTCAAAAAATTCAGCTCAGATTTGGTGTGAATAGGCTCTTACTCTTAACTTTTAAGCTGTTGTTCTGTAACACTTATGTAGAGATGCACCTTTTTAAAAAAAATTTTTTTTAACTCTGACTCATTTATTTTCATGATGATATAGTATAGAAAAGTGAGCAACTTTTGCTGTAGTTTAACTCTTACATTTCCTTCAATCTTTTCAGAGTGCAGCATAACTGAAACATGTAGCATTATTTTTTTTACTCTTATTTGTTCTTTAATTCTGTGAGTGTGGCTGTTTTTCATCTGCCTCTCATTCCATCTCTCTGTGTTTCCAGCCTGTGTGTGTGGGTGTGTTTGTGTAAGTGCCCTCAGGCTTTAGTTTTATTAGAGTGGGGCCCCGGTATGAGCCACAACCAGTTCATGCCCTCTCACCTCTCATTCCATCTGACCTTCTCTCTTTGAGCAATTGTATCTCTTTGTGCAGGTTTTAATGTTGAGACAGTAGAGTACAAGAACATCAGTTTCACGGTGTGGGACGTTGGCGGTCAGGACAAGATCCGGCCACTCTGGAGGCACTATTTCCAGAATACACAAGGTCAGTGTCCACACATACACACAGTAGGGCTGAAGCCCATAGTATAATTCGGTTTTGACTCGAATGCTTTGCGTCTGCGTAAGGTTGAGCCTTTCACTTAATATTTTCTTAAAGTATTCTTAATTTGACTGTGTATGCATACAAGCGGTGCGTGCGTATACCCTACAACTGCTATAAGTTACTGGACTATTTCACTTCAGGAGTTTAGACCCATAAAGGTGTCGTTATATTACTTCAGACAGGAGTTATACAAATGTAGGCATATCCTGACCTCCTCACACACATGCTTTTGATGTTCACATCCACTTTTGTTGTTTCCACCTTCGTCTCCTGATGTTTAGCTGCAATTACCTCTTCATCTAGCACTTTTTCGTGACAGCAAAGGCTCCGTGAGTGTTTCCAAATTGTGGACCTACTTTTAAGTGCAAATAATTCCAGGCGCATACACATTCTGTATGTTCAGAGTGGGTAAAAAAAATCAGGCTGCACACGTTCAGAGATCGAGCACTCGGCTGATGATGAAATTTGCATTGCATGTCCTTTAAGCACACACCAAGCATTTGCGCCTGTCTGAAGTATACTTGGGGCATGAGTATATGAGCCAACTGCCTTAAATGATACCTCACATTGTGATGGTCACAATTCAATACATTGCAATGAATCCTAATGTCATAATTGGAGCGCAATTGTTTCTGCTTACAACAAATTCTGAAATAATTTTACTGTGTAACTTTAATGACTATGCTTACATGTACACTAGAATTTGGCTTATTGCTAGAAAGCGGTGTATAGCGGAAAGCAGCATTGTGGTTAGATTCACTGTTTAAACGGCATACTCTTTACTCCTGTATACATGTGCCTGGTCAGTAAGCAGCTTTCTCCACAGCAATGTAATTTTTCTGCAACACTTTTGTTAATCATAATCATGGTATCGGAGGAAGACTTCACTATTTAATTCTCTGTTGCTTTGCTTTATTTCCAGATATTCCAGAGTTGTTGCTCTGTTTGTTTCCTTAACTTTCTGTTGCAATCTGCAGCAGAATGGGGTTTCCCTTTCACATTAAACTCAGGATTCCCTCAATATATGAGCGCATATACTCACGTGAGGGACCGTTAATATTTTGCATTGGTGTGTGACGATGGGTATAGATTAAAGTGTATATGCTTTTCCCAATCTACTCCTAGAAATGTCAAATCCTTTCCGCTGTGTTGACTTGATGTTTGGCTCCATCCACACTTCTCAAAAACCCGAACACTGCTTCTGTGTTTACATAGCCACATTAAGCAGTGTTCTCTGGGAGAAACCTAGGTTTGTTAAACCGCTTTCTCTTTATCACTTAAATGGCGTAAGGAAATCGGCGTTCTCGTTTACATGATTAAGAGCACCGCTTTCTCAAAAACCCTGGAATAAACCGTTTTCTTAAATGCATGCAAACGTTGTCAATGAAATTATACATATAATGAAATAGTACCCCTAAAAACTTGTTTGCGTGAGAGTGAAACAGTGATAAATGCATGAGACCTTGTGTATCTATGAGGGTGTAAATATGCGTGATCAGTTTCAATCTCTTATGTAGCCTGTTTCACTTTTTGTCCAGTATAATGACTCAAAGAAGCAGTTTTGACAAACTTATTTAGAGTTCTAGGATATGATTATGAATGCAAACCATTTAAAAAGATTTATATAAGAATTAATGCAATTTTGAGAAATAATATTGCAAAATATTGATATAATTGTATCATTGATTGTATCATGATTGTACAGCTCTAATACACATTGTACCAGGCATTAACCATTTCAAAGTTTAATTGCCCTTATTCTCTCACTTTCACAGGCCTGATTTTTGTTGTGGACAGTAATGATAGGGAGCGAGTGAATGAGGCAAGGGAGGAGTTGACGAGGATGCTGGCAGAGGATGAGTTAAGAGATGCAGTGCTGCTTGTCTTTGCCAACAAACAGGTGAGAGAGAGCTGTACAAAATTCTGTTTGTAAGCACAAGCTGCATCACAGTAAATTTTTGGCTCTGTTTTTGAAAGCTCAATAACTGACTGCACCGCTCCTTCTGTCTGTGTCCCTAAAGGACCTGCCCAACGCAATGAACGCAGCAGAAATTACAGATAAGCTGGGCCTTCATTCCCTGCGTCACCGTAACTGGTACATCCAGGCCACCTGCGCCACGAGTGGAGATGGCCTGTATGAAGGGCTCGACTGGCTCTCCAACCAGCTGAAAAATGCTAAATGATCCATTCCACCCTCCCTCTTCTGTTAGCGCTTTGTGTGTAAGAGTGTGTGTAAAGGGTGACAGCACTGGTTTGAGTCTCACCCGGTTGCCCAGTTTATTCATTTCTTTCTTTTTTCCAGTCTTGTAAATGTCAGAGGCTCTGCCCAGTGCTGTCTAATATACACATGCAGTGACTGAGTGTGTGTGTGTGTGTGTGTGTGTGTGTGTGTACTGAGGGTGGGAGCAGCCTTCTGCACGTAAAGAATGAACCAGGATGTTAAATATTTGTTACCTAGTACACTTAAATGAGACCACAGTCCTGATTTTCATTTTCCCAATGTTGAAAGCAATCACGCATGATTAAAATGTTACAAGGTATGAGTTGCCATTCTTTGACCCCCACATTTGATAAAACTCATTGTAACCTGCATCAGGTTGGGAAAAAGAAGGAAAAAATCAGGCAATAAAGTGACATTTTCCATCCATTCTTCTTCATGTTTTTGAAAATCATGCTAAGGCTTTCAGGTATGTCACATGTAGCTTTGTGACCAGCTCACGTTTCCTACTGCATGTAAGCACAAGCCTGTGAGACCTTTAGTTTACAAGTTTGTATGTTAAACAGCTTGATGTTGTCTTAATATTGGCTGTTGGAAAAACCTTTGACCATGTGTATCTGCTCTCTTGAATCTCATAGAGCTTTGCAGTTACGTGATCAAACCCAGAAAAATGTATAAATGCTGTAGTATGATCATCAAATTGGATCCCACAGCCTTACATGTGTTGTAATTGCCATGTAAGTAGCAGGAGTTATGTGTATTTGGGATTGTAGAGGGAGTGAGCGCCCTCTGCAGGAGCAGTGAGGCCTTTTGAGCGCTGCTCCCACTCCAGTGGTTCTTTTAGCTCTTTCTTTATTTTTATTGTTGTGATTGATTATTTTTTGTTATTATGGTCTCTTTCAAGGTTTCCTGACTCCAGTTTACTGTGGTCTCTTGTGTCAGAAATACTGTCAGAATCTGAGCATTTAGGCAAGGCCACTAATGGCTTAATTGGATGCATGTATTGTTATTTTTTTTTTGCCTGATTAATGAATAACAACAAGCTGAACATCCAGGCACATCTGCAACTGATCTTAAAGTGCGACTGATAAGAAGTTGCCCTGGAAACAGAACAGAGCTTGAATCTAGGCATACCTGGATTTATCTATTGTTCTCTGTTGAGATATAAGAGAAATGCATATCAGAGCCTTGCAGACTCAGAACAGCTGCAGTTAAATCCAAACTCTATAGTAACTTGACAGGGAAATGCCCACTGTTCCATGTTTCATATTTCTATCTTTCTTCCTTCATCTGTTAATGGCTACTTTACCTGATGCACCGGTTCATTTTCAACACATCACTAATAGAAATAAGCACCAGCAGAGAGCGGCTGTGTTCACTTTAGAGCGTGTACACACATCTTCTCATTATCCAGAAAACTGACAAGCAAATTTTATTTTCCTTCATATTCCAAAGGTTACTGCAGTGTTGAATACAGCATTGCACATGCATGCTGTTAAGGCCATGTTCTGGATGACCCCAAAGGTCCTAACCCTGTACTAACCTCTCACAAAGGAATTGGTGATGTTTCACCTTGTCTCCAACTGGACAGCAACACCTCCCGCCCCGCTATTTCTGTCACCAAGTCAGCAAGTTTCATAACTCTAATAATGTTCTTTGGCTGTTTAGTTATGATTACTATACAGATCTACTGTAGTAGATAGAGATTTATTTGAAAAAGCATCATCTATGACAAGTAATTAAAGTGTATGAACTTAAGTATGAAAATGTATTTAGCTTGCAGGTTTCATTTAGCTATGTTCAGATGTGAAGCTTTGATGAAGAAAACAAAATTCTGTAAAATAAAACAAAAGCAAAGAACGTGTGCATATGTTTGTTTTCCTTTACTTCAAATGTTTTTTTTTTTGTTTGTTTTAGCCTTTTTTTAAACCCATCTTGTAACATCTGATAAATGCACTATATTAAAGAGATCTCTATTAAAATGGCATGCATTGTTACTTTATTGTTGGGTTTCACTTATCTTACCTGGTTTTGTTTACAATAGCAAGATCCAACTTTTCTATATTGTTCCAATTGGTGGAGCTGTAGATTGCCGGTGTTGTAATCTGCTTTATCTTGAGGCAGCGCTGTGGAACTGTTTAAAATTGGCCAGCAAACTGATTGGTGACAGGGTTTATGGTTTGTGGAAAGTTTTTTTTTTTTTAATCCACTTCAATCAAGAAGAAACAGCAAAGCAACCATTCACATAAAATTATGCCATAACTATTAGTGACCGTATTACCTATTTTCTTCCTCCTGCAAACACACAGTGCAGCATGACAGGCCACATCATCCATCCTAAAAGGAGAGAAGGGTCTGATTAATTGCAGGAAATCAAGTAAAATGAAGCTTAGATTATGCTTTTATGGAAGCGTCAACCGCACAGTCTGATACAGTTTCTGTAAAGTTTAACTACTGTACAGGTGTTCAACATCTGTGACTGTAGACAGTCCTCCACACCACCAGAGAGAGCCTTATGTTTTATTTATATCAAGGCAAAAGTGAATTGTTAAATCTCTCACATATTCCTTATTTGTTTAACTGTCATTTAACAGCCATACGATCTCCCACATTCTAGGAGGATGAGCTACAAGCAGACATTCAAAATCCAGGCTACAGTCCATATTGGAATTAGACCGAACATTCAAAGATACCTTCCTTTTCATTCAACACAATTCCTTCATAGGCATATCACTTGGTCCATGGTCCCACTGGAAATGTTTCACACATGACGCAGAATGGTTGACTCAAACAAGTTCTCCTCAAGGACTACTTCCACCTAGTGCTTCACACATATTTTTCTGTATGCAAACCAGTTTACAATTCCTCCTACTAAAAATAAAACGCCAGATCATGACACTGTCACCACTACACTTGAATTTATGGATATGTTATCTTTGTTTTTGTGCAAAAAATAAGAATTAGCTTTCTGGCAAGAAAGTTCAAAGCTTAGCCAAATTTCTCATCACCTTTTTTTAGGTTGTTTCTCCACATGCAAATTAAGCTCATCATTTTATCGACAGCTTCAGCTGTTTTCAGAACGCACGAAGTCAGTGAATTTATGGTTCATCTAGCAATTAAACACTGGTGGGTTTAAATGAATATTATGTTCTACCCTGCTAAGGTATTTAGCTCAGGATTACTCAAGTTTGAACACCTCATCCAGTTCAGGTTGTTAAACCAAAGGAGCTACTCTAATATTAATCAACTTATCCGAAATATTTTTTTAAGCATTTCTGAATATATCTAAAGACTGAACTTTTTGCAACACCTGCCTAGGCTATATGGATGAATTGAGAAAATGTGTAGGCCAAATGTATTTCTTACAGGCCACAAAACTACATTTAGAATTTATTTTTATTGTCAGGAATCATGATTTTGTTCCACGTATTGTTGTTTTGGTTGCTTGATACAGTGAATACATGACATTTTGTAGAAAAACACTATAGTAGATCCTATAGTAGGCTACATTTTCCACCGGGGATAAAAGTTATCTGAAGATGGATGTTTCCTAGTAGACTGTTTGATTTGAAGGTGGTTAGCTGGTCTCCAAGCCTGGTCAATCTTGTTAAAGGAATATTCTGGGCTCATCATTTGTGGCATAATGTTGATTACCCCCCAAAATTATTTAGACTGTGAGGCACTTACAATGGAAGTGAATGGGGACAATTTTTAGAGGGTTTAAAGGCAGAAATGTGTACCTTGTAAGCATGGGGTGTACAGTTACGAATTAAAAATACTCAGGTTACTGTAATTAACTACCCAAGCATTGTCATCACAGCTGAACATCACAGCAGCATCTGCATGTGAGTTTAATGTGTGTGCATAGGTGGAAATCGCGGGGGGGTCGGGGGTCAGGACCCCCCCTATCTGAGGGTTGTCCCCCCCTAAAATATCATTAAAATATTTGTATTGTAAATAATATAATGATATATTCTTAAAATAATTGTTTAAGAAATAAAATAATACAAATGCAAATGGGGCAACAACAAAAAAAAAACCTTGGTGTCCCCTTCAAAAATTGCTCTTGAGAATTGTTGTGTTTATTGTCCCCCCCCACCCAACATTTTGATGAAAGTTTCGCCCCTGTGTGTGTGTGTGTGCATGGGTGAATGAGTCACAGTGTAAAGCTCTTTGAAATCCGCTAAGGTTAAAAAAGCTCTATATAAGTGCAGACCATTTATCTTTCTCAAGCCATAAATCAGCATTAATCCTGCCTCTAGTTTGAAGATTGTATATACCTGAGATTATTGGGCTGCTGTGAGAGATAAATATAATGTTATCAATAGTGCTGGGCAATAAAATTATCTACATGTTTATCTGAAAAAAGAGAGATGTCCTCGATCAAACTTTTGAGTAGTTTTCTATGTTCTACATCTAGAACAGGGGTATTCATTACATCAATTGCAATAGCAAGAGCACCACTGGTTGGTTGATCTAGATGAAATATAAAAGATTGACTTTTTATTTCCTGACGTCTGTCGCTGCAAGTTGTTTGATTGACAGACGGCTAATGTAATGCGCGAGCCTAAATGATCAAATACACTTTATAATTCCAACAATGCCCGTCTTGATGAGGATTTTATGTAAACGCAGTCATTTATGTCTAAAGTGAATTTAAATAGTGGGACAAAAAGCATATTTGCATCAAAATGTTGGACTTGAAGTGTATATGTAGCCGAATTGAGCACTGTCTAGTAGACTATGACATAAAAAGGTTATTAATCAAACAAAAATAACAAGGAGATGAGAAAACCACATTTGTTACATTTGGCTGAATAACTTTAGTAGCTTTAAAAGTATTAATGTAATACAATAAAACAGTGAAAAATTTAATAAGATTATCTAAAAAAAAATATTGTTTTAATAATACTGCCACCTGATGTACAGAGTGTGTTAATTGGTATAATAAATTATCAGGAAAGTAGAGATGATAAAATAATTTATAATTATGCTGCGCTTTAACAAAAATAGAAAAGTGTCATCATTTGTAGAGCAATACTTCAGCAGAACATTCCACCATGATTGTGCATCATGCATGAGAATGAGAACACAACTATTTCTGGGCTTAACGATTACTTTACAAGAACTAAATCAATGTGGAACATTATATCTCAATGTGCTACTTAAAGAAATATTTCACACAAAAAGGAAAATTCTCTCATCATTTGCTCATCCTCATGCCATCTGTCTTTGACTTTCTTTCTTCAGAACACAAATTAAGATTTTTAGAAGAATATTTCAGCTCTGTGGGTCCATACAATGTAAGTGAAGGGTGCCAAAATTTGGATGCTCCAAAAAGCACATAAAGCAGCATAAAATAATACATACAACTCCAGTGGTTAAATCTAAGACTTCTGAAGTGATATGACAGGTGTGAGTGAGAAAAAGATCCATATTTAAGTCAATTTTTGCTAGAAATTCTCTCTGCCCAGTAGATGGTGATATGCATGAAGAATGTGAATCGCCAAAAACACAAGAAGAAAGTGAAAGTTAAAGTGGAGATTGACTGAGCAGGGAGGAGAATTAATAGGAAAAAAGGAATAAAATATTGATCTGTTTCTCACCACATCTATCATATCGCTTCTGAAGACATGGTTTTAACCACTGGAGTCACATGGATTAGACTACTTTTATGCTGATTTATGTGATTTGTGGAGCTTCAATATTTTAGCACCCATTCACTTTCATTGTATGAACCAAAAGAGCTGAGATATACTTCTAAATATCTTAATTTGTGTTCTTCAGAAGAAAGTAAAACATACACATCCAGGATGGCATGAGGGTGAGTAAATGATGAGAGAATTTTCATTTTTGGGTGAATTATTCCTTTTTAAGCGTGATGTAGCCCATATACCAAACAACTTTTTCCATGCCTGCGCTACCTCCTCTGTTGTGCAGGACAGGATGTGCCTAATGATCATGCTTATTTAGCATTTTTTTGCATTCCTTGCATTGTTTGAACATGTTTTATGCACAACAACACATAAACTGATTTTAATGTAATTGTTTCATACATTACGATTTAAAATGGTGATCAGTGTATTGAAAATTACTTAATTACTTTAAATTACTTTAATCTTTTCATTTCTGTTATCATGTCTCCCTTTTATTTTTTGGAATCAGATTCATGTAGTGTTTATCATAGATAAGTGATGTATTTTAAAAGTTGGCATACCGTGTTCATTATAATGGGGCATAGATTTTGCAGCTCAGTACTCAATACTCACTACTCATGAGTACTTTTAAATAAGCTACTCTTTTACTCTTACTTGAGTAGTTTTTAGGACAGCTACTTTTACTCTACTCACACTAATTTTTTTGAAGTAACAGTAATTCTACATGAGTATGATTTTTTCAGTACTCTTTCCACCCCTGCTTGTAAGTTTAAAAAAGCACATACATTTTTCTGTTAAAACGAAGTGTTGTCAAATTGAATATAACTTTACAGAATAAAGGTTAGTAAGCGATTTTATCACACTAAAATTATGTTAACACGTATTGTTTATGTCTTGTGGCTAGACTTTTGAAACTAGTTTTAAGACATAAACAGATTGACCCCATTCACTTCCATTTTAAGTGCCAGATGTTTGCCTATTTTAAAGAAAAGGATGGATGAGTCAAAATATTTTTTTTGTGGTAATCAATATTATGCCACAAATACTGTTGATTAAGCCTAACTTGTATTAAACCTGGAATATTCCTTTAAGTTGGTCTGTTTTGATGGTTTTAGGAATTTTTCAGATGGGAGAACATGTGGCTGACTGGCTAAACACCAGCAGACCACAGGCTGGTTTAAGTGCTTTGTTTTTGTCAGCAGGGATTCAATTCAAGCCATAATGTCCCTAATAAAGTGGCCATTTGGTGAGTAACTGCATTTTATTTGTGTTAATTTGGGACCCTGTCTGCAGTCATGGAAAAAAATAAAGATTTTTATGCTTTAATTTTACTTTCATCACTGCAGAATAATTAAAGGGAATTACTGTATATCCTTCATTAAACACATTAGAGGAACTAACCTTCATCACAGCAAAACCTGCACATCCAGAAAGATCCAGTGCGAATGTTTCACTCTTGTAAAAGGCTTCCCCGTGTCACTCAGATACTAGCAAAGCTAAAGAACCATCAGCATTAATCTGCAAATGAGCTTTTGTGAAACATGAGATCATGAGCTTCCAATTTTCCCCTTTAATTATCGCAGTGTTTTTTCTTTAGTAATTCTTTCCATCCTCCTATTTTCCTTTGCGTCTCTCCGCCCATCTCTCCGCCCTACTTTTCCCAATCCCCATGACTGATATTCAGGATGATCAGTGGATAATGACTTCCAGTGGACAAATTGTGATAATTTAATCATATGCTTTGATGTTTCCTGGGATCTGCTCAGCTTGAAGATATTAATTAGCATTATCAAAAACGAGGAGAGACAAGGAGGGATTTTTCGTTAGATACTCTTCCCACTAGACATCCTGAATGTGATCAGAAGGTTAATACTATATTCTCTTACTCCTTGGTGTGTTCCATTAACACCACAGCATATTGACTGTCATGCACAGTTAAAGACAGTGCTGGAAAATATTTATTCTATGGAGTTCAAGCACAGTCCCTTTAAGGCAAGTCAGTTCACTCAGCGGCCATCTTGGATCCTTGGGGTCTAGAAGCTATTTTCTTGGCATGCAAGTACAACTCTGATTTACTTGAATGAGGACAGACAGAAATGTCCCAAACTGTGGCAAAATGGCTGCAACTAGACATTTGGTTTAGTGGTCTTAGCTGGTCTCCCAGCCTGATCATTCTGGTCTATTTGCTGGTTTTAGGGGGATTTTGTTCTCTAGTCTATTGGTCAGACTGGAAGACCATATGTCAAGTCACCAATACAGTTTGAGAACAATGGTAACATAACTTCTTTTGCTGAAATCAGGGTCAAAAACACCTTAAGACTTGTCCTATAACCACAAAGTAAACAGGTGATGGTTTTTCAATAAGCTGATGGATTCTTTTAATTGATAGGCGGGACTTTCATTCCTACTGACTCCACATTGAGCATCGCTATTTGATTTTTCTGGTCTCAATTCCATGCACACAATTTCATGTACTGTCTCTGGTTGACAGTCAATTTCAGGGGTTGCACCAATTTAGGTTCGGTTCAATTCAATTGTTTAGTTCAAAATATTTACAGAGAAAGGTATTTTGCCACAGTAAGCACCCTAACTTGGGGTTTTGCACAGCCTCTCAACTTAACTGTCTTGCTGCATTGACCTTCCATATATAAGTCACCACTAGAGAGAGCTGTTTAACACAGTCTCAGGTGAGAGGGATGGGCCTTGTCAGTCAACCAACTCTTATAACAAATAGACATAAGGACCTGTTAATACTTAAAAAACTACAAGAATCTTTCCTTTTTTCTTTCAAATGCTGATTTGAGAAAAGTCAGCAGTCAAAGTACTGCGATGAACATTTAACTGCAGAAGCAATATTCAGGTCTCTTCTGCTAGGCATCTGTTCTCATTGTAACATGCTGTAGTAATGTACTTGTACATTTTCTACCCAGTTTATGAACACGTATTTATGTATCTCAGCACAAAGTCATCCCCATATGCTGTGATTTAATGGGGAGCGCTGATGCCTGATAAGTAGGAATGATGGTAAATGTGGGACACATAGATACATTTATGACTGTATGTAGCAGCACAGTATAAATGTCTGTTTGTAAACATTTGTGTGTAGGTAACGTGCATAGAAGTTGTGACGACTTTTGCGTGAGACTGTTGGTGCATCTCCCACCTTTCCGCCCAGTAGCAGAAGGGACTGAATCTCAGGGTACATGTTACCTTGGAAACGGTACCTTACTTATTAATAGAGGCTGAGGAAAGACAGAGAGAGAGAGAGAGAGAGAGAGAGAGAGAGAGAGAGAGAGCGAGAGCGCGAGAGAGAGAGACTGTACAGGAAGAGATAAGAAAAAGAAAGCTCCTGTATTTCTGAGAGCAGTTGGGTTGGTGAGGCACATCTTTTAATATTCATATTGGATTCAGCATCACACACCTCTAGTTTAATGTCATATTAACCCCGCCCAACAACCTTAAACCGTTCCCTTTATGTCTCTCAGGAGAGAGAACAGGCACATGCAGTCTCACACATGCATGCACTCATGCACCTACCCAGCATTAATTGTATTGATCGCTGAACCTATGGCCCCTTTGAAATTTGAGGGCAGTTATTCATTTTACAACCTCGATAACTTCACACTCCACCACACAGAGCATCGTTCCTCCAATGCCACCCCAGTATGTCCCAGTGGACTGTTTGAAGGCCATCATGTACTGAGGAAAAATGGATTGATGAGTTTTTCCCACCTGTATTCCCCTCACTGTCATAAAGAAGCAAAGTATGATTGAGAAGAATTTTCCCCATCTTTATTAGTGTTGTGTTAGATGTTATTTCATATATGTTAAAGGTCATGCCTATTCACCTCATTTACTTATCAATTCATAATTATCAATTCACTCACCAATTATGATGTGTTATTATCCATCCATCCATCCATTCATCTACTGTATCTGTTCATTCATCCATAAATGCATCTGTCCATCCATCATCCATCTGTCTCTCTGTTCATCCACCCATCTGCCTGTCTATTCATCCATCCATCTGTCAGTTCTTCTATCCATCCATCCATCCATCCATCTGTTCATCCATGTCCATTTGCCTGCCCATCCAACTATCTGTTCATCCATCCATCCATCCATCCATCCATCCATCCATCCATCCATCCATCCATCCATCCATCCATCCATCCATCCATCTGTTCATCCATGTCAATTTGCCTGCCCATCCAACTATCTGTTCATCCATCCATCCATCCATCCATCCATCCATCCATCCATCCATCCATCCATCCATCCATCCATCCATCCATCCATCTGTTCATCCATGTCCATTTGCCTGCCCATCCAACTATCTGTTCATCCATCCATCCATCCATCCATCCATCCATCCATCTGTTCATCCATGTCCATTTGCCTGCCCATCCAACTATCTGTTCATCCATCCATCCATCCATCCATCCATCCATCCATCCATCCATCCATCCATCCATCCATCCATCCTCCAATCCGTCTGTCTGCCTGTTCATCCATCCATTCGTTCATCCATCCATCTATCATCCATCCATCCATCTATCCATTTGTACATCCACCATCCTTCCTGTCTGTTTATCCATCCATCTGTCCATCCATCCTCCAATCTGTCTGTCTGCCTGTTTATCCATCCATTCATCCATCCGTTCATCCGTTCATCCATCCAGTAATCCATCCATCCATCCATCTCTCTGTCATCCATTCATCCATCCGTTCATTCATCTTTCTGTCTATCCATCCATCCATCCATCCATCTGTCCATCCATCCATCTATCTGTCCATCCATTCATTCATCTGTTCATTCATCTTCCGTCTATCCTCCATCCATCCATCTGCTCATTCATCTATCTGTCCATCTGTTCATCCATCGATCCATCCATTTGTCCATCTGCCTTCTATTCTGTCCATCCATCTGTTTATCCATCCATCCATCCATTTGTACATCCACCATCCTTCCTGTCTGTTTATCCATCCATCCGTCCATCCATCCTCCAATCCGTCTGTCTGCCTGTTTTTCCATCCATTCATCCATCCGTTCATCTGTTCATCCATCCAGTAATCCATCCATCCATCTCTCTGTCATCCATTCATCCATCCGTTCATTCATCTTTCTGTCCATCCATCCATCCATCCATCCATCCATCCATCCATCCATCCATCCATCTATCTGTCCATCCATTCATTCATCTGTTCATTCATCTTCCATCTATCCTCCATCCATCCATCCATCTGCTCATTCATCTATCTGTCCATCTGTTCATCCATCGATCCATCCATTTGTCCATCTGCCTTCTATTCTGTCCATCCATCTGTTTATCCATCCGTCCATCCATTCATCTCTCCATCCATCAATCCGTCTGTCTGCCTCATCCATCCATCCTTCCATCCATCCATCCATCCATCCATCCATCCATCCATCCATCCATCCATCCATCCATCCATCCATCCATCCATCCATCTGTCCATTCTATCCATTTGTCCATTAATCTGTCCATCTATCTGTTCATTGATCTATTATTCCATCTGTCTGTTTCTTTGTCCATCCATCTGTCCATCTGCTTATCCATGTCCATCTGCTCATCCATGTCCATCCGCCTGCCCGTCCATCCGTCCATCTATCCATCTGTTCATCTATCCATTTGTCCATCTGCCTTCCTATCTGTCCATCTGTATGCTTATACAGCCTACTGTCCATCCTTTTATCCATCCGTTCATCCATCTATCCTTCTGCCTGTTCATCCATCCGTCTATCCATTCATCCATCTGCTCATTCATCTATCTGTCCATCCATCTGTCTATCCATTAGTTCATTGGTCTATTAGTCCATCCGTCCACTCTTCCATGACCATCTGCATGCCTGTCCATCAATCCATCTGTCCGTCTTTTCATCTATCCATTTGTCCATCTGCCTTCCTATCTGTCGATCCGTTTTATACATCCGTCTGTCCATCCATTCATCCATCCGTCCATCCATCTGTTTGTTCATTCGTCTGTCCATTCATACAAATGTCGCTGTGCCTGCCCATCCGTATGTTCATCCATGTGTTCAACATCCATCCATCCATCCATCCATCCATCCATCCATCCATCCATCCATCCAGGATTGTAACCATCTGTGGCAGCAGGGGCGTGGTCAAGCGCCCGTCCGGGGGAGAAAGCAGTAAGGGTGCTTGCACCTGAGCCAAATTATGTCTAACACCTGTCTCTGATTTCAGTGAGCATGGGGAGACCGGCATATAAAACGGCCTCAGAACCTCCACATGGGAGAGTGTGACACGCGCCAGTCCAGTGTTGCCGCGTACAGCGCATAAGAAAAGTGTTATGTTAATTGAGAAGTTTTGTTGAGAACCAGCAAATTGTTATGTGCTTGTGGAGGAAAATATGAGTTGTGAGCAGTGCTGTGGCCATTAAAAGCTTACTTGTGAAGAACTCTACGTCTTCGTTCCCTCCTTGTCATAATACATCCTTACACCATCATACACATCGAGAGGGACTATTACCCCAGTATTCAGATAAGTGGTAGATTTATAAAGGTTTTTTACAGATTCAAAATTTTTTAATTTGTTACACTCCAAACCTCCCACCGACCCTCCCAAGCCACCTTTCATCTGTCCGTCCATCTGGCTGTTGCAATAAACCAAGATAGGAAGACAAGTCTTTCAAAAATAAGAATATACTCAATATTGTTGGGAGAGTTGAGAAAAGCCTATTCTATGTGTCTTTTTTTTTTATCACGAGTGCATTTTTACTAATTCATTGTGTGGATGAGTGTGTAAATGTGTTTGTTTGAACTCACCTGTATTTAGCAGTGCACAGTTGGACATGGCTTTGCTCTTTGCGTGTATGTGTGTCTTTGAGAATTACATCTGCTATGTGACCTCTTTTGAATGCTCAGATCACCCTTTCCTCCTCTACAAATTGACAGCTCATATCCAGCTTCACACGCAATCACTGGCACGCGAGCCTCACTCTAGAGACATTGGAGATCACTCTCTCTCTCTCTTGAGTGTTTGTGTGTGCTTTGGAGCTATGGTCAGTGGTTCAGTGCTCTGAGATATTTTCTATGTCCCTATTTATATCCAGTGTTGGTTTTCCCGCTATATGTCTTTGAAGTCTTGTAACCTGTATACAGTACATTCTTCTCCATACATTCCTATACAGCGTCTTCAAATCTGATACCCTTCTCTGTCTATTTTTGTGTTCACTACTAATGCTACCTGTTCTTTAGGTGCTATAATAACCTGTCACATTCAGACCTTATCAATGCCCTATAGATCTTTGCAGACCCTGTCAACAGCTCTTCACAGTTTCTTTACTTCCTCATCTCACACGATGCAAAAATACAGCACCCCTCCATCAGCCCTGTGGTTACCATGGCAACCTAAAGTCTGGGTTGGTGTGTGATGATATGTGCTGTTATTTAGGGTTATGATTTGAAGGAAAGATTAAGGAATATTGTCATTTTATAGATTACATAGAACTTTAAACAGTTCTCCCATAACATTTTTCCTTGGTAATAATTTTAATGCAATAATGGAAAATTACTCTGCATATGAATGAGTCTAGTATAGAGATGGGAAGATAACTATTTTTTGAGTGAGGACATTGGAGTGATGGCATGTAATATGCATATATAGTCATCCTAA
Source organism: Xyrauchen texanus (assembly GCF_025860055.1). Classification (NCBI taxonomy): domain Eukaryota; kingdom Metazoa; phylum Chordata; class Actinopteri; order Cypriniformes; family Catostomidae; genus Xyrauchen; species Xyrauchen texanus. Next base: position 22,095,089 of record NC_068287.1, read on the forward strand.
TTTGTGTTATTGTGCCACAAAGAAAGACAGAAATCTGTTTTTCCCACCCATTAAAACACAAATCATTACATCAACTCTCAAATAACATGGTGTTTGTCCAATACCAATTAAAGTTGACTCCAGATCTATGCAGAAAAATTCATATTGATTTTCTGTCTCTGTGTAGAATGAAGCAAATAAAGGCACAGAAATGGTTGAGGTATTCGGAGCAAGGAGTCAGCGTTTGGGTTAGTATTGCCCCGTTAGTCCCAGCTGATAGATTGCTTAACTTGCCATCTGGTTCAGACTGGTTACACTTTGAATTTGGCAACTGTTTTGCTGCTGAAATCAGCCTCTTACTGAAACTTGAATCAATGTACCAAGTGGCCAAAGCAGAAAGTAATGTTCAATGTATGGATACGTCAGCTTCAGTTTCAGGGTGAAATGTATATATTGTGTTGCCTAAAGCAAGGTATATTTAAATTTTTTAATTATATATACAGACAAAAGGAATGTATATTTTAATAACTCTATACTCAATCCAACCTAAACTTCAACCCTAAACCTAACTGTCAGTAAAAGTGTAATTTTAGACTAAAAAAGCAACCTCCAAATCTTGCTCACCATTATTTATGTAATAACTTACTGGTTCCCGTGGATCTAGAACTTGTGTCTCGGAGATTCCTCACGCAACCCTAGAGGGAAATGTGTTCAAGCTTGAATCGATGAAAGATATGTCTGATGGTGGAGGAAGCTTGTCAGTTATCTGAATGGAGTTGATTTCAGTACATGAACTTTCGAAAGCAACTTCATGAATCAATTTCCTGTGCGATCATGTTGTCTGGTTCTGAAGAGCATCTTTCTCCATTTGCAGCCATTCAAAATGATCTATGCATTCTGACATCTTAAAATTCGAATCCATTTATTTTGCATTTTAAAACAGGCCAGGTGATAAGGATGTCAGTTTAAAAAAAATAATCTTATTTGTTTGTCATGAAAATTAAAAATAATTGATTGATTAAACTTTTACATTAGTACAGCAAACACATGTAGATGAATGGGAATGTTAACAAATAGCTTTCTCTGGGTATTCTAGACCTCCTTGGTTTAGAGAGAGACATTTTAAGGAGAATCATTTATAAAAGATAAGCTGTTTTTTATTTTAAATCCAGCAAGATGGTAAGAAGAAGGGATGTCAATGTGTGATAAAGAATAGAGGTTATTGAATCCTTTGTGCCTGTGTGCTTTCTTACGGAGTCATCCATCAACCTAGCTCTTCGTCACTGTTCCATGACAAACAACACAATAAGGCCTTAATAGTCTGAGCAAAAATGTTAAGGTTAAATCTGAAGTTTGTGTGTGTGTTTGTGTACCTGTAAAGGAACTGCAGTAGTGTATTTTCCATTGAAAAACTGTTGCAGTGGCCCAGGAATTTTTGAAAACAAATGTATACAAGTGTACACATGGCATGTTCAATGGTCATGTTGGTCTGTGTTGATGTGTTGGTATGTGTAGAGGTACTGGGGGAAGCTATAATACATATAGCCAATGTGTATTAGGTAGGGATGGGACGAAATTGTGATATCATTATTCGGTTGGAAATACGATGTGAGGTTCACAATTCAATATAATCTTGATTCGATATAATAACACTTAAATAACAAAATATTACAGAATTGTTTTTATTTTCAGAAGTTTATTTTGAGTAAAATACACATTATAATTTCTCATCAAAAAACGTTATTTAATACATTTCTGTACAATGGGCAGATCTGTGAAGAGTGTGTTCACAGATGAGTGTGTGCACTGTGGAAGTTAGGAGCAGATTTGTAGGAATCCTCCATAGAAGTGTAGTGAGGTGCAGAGAAAAATGGCCAGCAGATTGGAAGGCAATCACTTTCCTGACATGCGGGCAGAGATGAGGAATCCTCAGTTTAATATTTGTGAGTGAAGAGAACAAGCATACAGCAAGCTGGAAAGTAACCACACTCCCGACACGCAGGCAAAGATGGGTAACCAAACAAATACATGAGACAGGACCAACTAGGCAGGGAGAGTGAGGTAAGTTACTTCACATCAAACAACAATCTAGCAAGGATACTGAGAAAATGAAGGGTTTAAGTAGGGAGTGATTTAGAGGAAAACCAGGTGTTGCAAGCAGGCTAATTAGTGGTATGATCAGCATTCCCCTTGGAACAAATAATGTTCCCATGGAAACACTGATCTTGTATGCCAGCTTCGCCTGCGAGACATGAGGGGAGAAAATAACAAAACCAGAGCCATGACATCTTTCTCTATAAGAAAAGATCACAAGCAAATAATCTTTTAAAATAGTGTGGTACAATCAGGCAGATTAGGTGCAGAGTAAGCAATAGAACTGTACAAAACCTGTCCTGAAAAAGTATGTGAAAGTGAATATAATGTTTTTTAGTCATTTGTTTGTAATCATTATTATAATCTTATTTGAACCTTTTTCTTTTTGAATTCCAAACATGGTTACAAAATATAGTTAAATCATGGTTACTATATGGAAACTACAGTACTGTTGCAAAACTATTGTTTATTGTATCAAAACCATGATTTCGGCTAAGAAAACATCTCGATTACGCATGTATTCTCAGGTCCCTGTGACGATTGGAATAAGACATTGTGTCAGGAAGCTGAAGTTGAACGTGTGAAGCTGTCCGGTATAAAAGCAGGCATGCAAACACCATTCCTCAGAATTTTCTGTCTGAGGGACAAGAGTGCATCACTTGCACCTCAAAGAACTTTGTAGTGCGGCCAGCTTACACAATGTCTCGTTCCCTTCATCTCAGGGAGTCAAGGTTTCATTTGTAACCGAGATGTTCCCTTACAACTCAGTACACTTAACATTGCGTCAGGAAGCTGACGCTATGGGGAACAGAGTCCCATCACGCCGCACTACACAACCTCACCTTCCAGAGAGGAAACTCAAAATTTTACCCAGCATAACACCCTGTTGGTAGAATGTCAGTGCTGTCCATAGTAGGGCTGCAACTGACAATTAGTTTGATAATCGATTAATCAAAGATTATTAGAACGATTATTCGACTATTCGGCAATAACTGCAACGATTAATCATTTGCTCTTAACCGATTATTCTGCTTGTGTCCTGACTTAAAAGGTTGTATTAACTGTGCTTACTAACTGATATTCACTGAATTAAAGGGGGAAAAAATACTTTTTATAAGTTTGGTGGCGTAGTGGGCTAAAGCGCTGAGCTGGTAATCAGAAGGTCGCTGGTTCGATCCCCACAGCCAACACGATTGTGTCCTTCAGCAAAGCACTTTACTCCAGGTTGCTCCGGGGGGATTGTCCCTGTAATAAGTGCACTGCAAGTCGCTTTGGATAAAAGCGTCTGCCAAATGCATAAATGTAAATGTTTTCCATTTAAAAATGTCTACAAATCCTTAAAACAAGATACCTTTAATTGAGAAGCAATATATAAGATATTTAGACATGCTTTAAGAGAATGTATCTTAAATATATAAGTGTATTTTGTATATAAGTGTATTTTTTACTTGGCAAGTACAGTAAATCAAAATATACTTATATTAAAGATCTATTCTCTAAAAGCAAGTCTACATTTCTCATATGCTGCTTCTCAGGTGAATGCATATTTTAAAGGATTTTAGGTATTTAAAAATATTTGTATTTTTAATATTATATTCAACATTCTCAGATTACAATTTTTCTTCTGCAGTATAGCTGCTAAAATATTTATATTTTATTTATATAGATATTTAAATTGGAAAACATGCCAAAACAAAAACAAATCAAAAACGTATTTTGTTGCAGTGTATAATGGGGCAAAGACTTCCTCTCTCACCTTTCTGTTCACTTCAATCCATCTATAACTCACAAAAAAAACTCCCTCGTATTAATAAAGCTGCGTATTGCCAATTGTCTTCATGATAAGAAATGCTTTACATTTACAGTGACATATATTATGATTCAGTAAGTCACGAGCCATCACGTTATAATATAGCTGCAGCAAGCGTGCGCGCTCGAGTGACAAGCCTCCCCGCGACAGAGTGTGCATCAGCCGTGTCCCCCTTAGATCGGACATTCGCACAACTCATAGAAGAGGTGCTGACCACACAGAAAAATGCCAGTTTCTGAGTTTGTAGTTATTTACATGATCTGCTTCCATATTATTTTAACTTTAATAAAGCTATAACGCATTACATATAACTGAATTTAAGATGTAACGTCGGGATGTTACCTTTAAAGAGCTCGACCCGCAAGTTTTGCTTCAGTTGTGCGGCAGCTCCAGCTCCGCTTGTTCCACAATGAGAATGTTTCATCCCCTAAATTACTTGCGTGGAAACATCCCCTAAGTTATAGTATTATTTTGCAAATAATACTATAAGCAAAAACCAACAAAAAAGCAGACCATGTCTGGGTTTCCCTATAGCATTGCAACTTAAGCATTTACAATCATTTTAAATATCGTTGCTCGTTATTTTAAGATGGAGTAATGGATATTTCCCAAACTAGCATGCAGATCGCTTGTTAAAATAGGTCTTAAAGGAGTCCTATTTTGCCCCTTTTTACAAGATGTAATATAAGTCTCAGTTGTCCCCAGAATGTGTCTGTGAAGTTTCAGCTCAAAATAACCCACGGATCATTTATTATACCATGTTATAAATGCCTCTTTTTGGTTGGAATAAAAAAAAAACTGTTTTCGTGTGTTTCTCTTTAAATGCAAATGAGCTGCTACTCCCCACCCACGACATAGCTCTGGTCTCTGTGAATACAATCAGAGACAATGGTAACTTTAGCTGTATTAGCCGTGGAATCAGCTAACAAGCACATTTGGTAAGGCGATTTGCAAACATTCACTAAATATAAAGTGTGATACTTACATCTTCAGGATATAAAGCTGGAACTCGAACAGTCGGTACTGATCCATGCTTTTTTTAAATTCTGCTTTATATTGACACTCAGTCACAAAGATGTCTGGTGTAAAATGATTTGCACAAACATGACACATTTTGTGTGTTTTGGGGCACATTTCCTTCAAAAACAAAACTTGTCCACTGCATCTTCAGTGGCTCTGATGCCAGGAGTACATGAAGACTCTTATGTTCACTTTTATGTTTGTGTTTATGTTTATGTTATGTATGTTTTTATGACACTTCTGAAGCTGAGACATTCTTCCCACTCTATCTGCTCCAATGTAGAAACAAATGGTGGACTGTGTGTAGCTCACTCAGGGGAGGATCTGTGATAATAGGGTGGAGTCCGTCACCAGTCGTGGGTGAGGCTTGATCTAACATGACGTCACTTTAGAGCAGAAACAAAAACCGTTCATTTTGACACATTGTTTTTGAACTGTTTTAGAAATATAAGAAACACACAGCCAACTCACATTTATGTTCAAACACCATGTAAAAGTTTGCCTAATAGGTCCCCTTTAATGTGTTTCCGGTCCAAAGGTGCTGAAACTTTGGCAAATATGCTCAGGAGTTTGTCATCTCAAAATTTAAATAATGTGGAAATAATGACAAACATCATGGAAGTTGTAACCTTGTCAAGGCTCCGAAATGTATAAACTATTACTGAATTTAATTTTGGAAATAATGATGGCATTAATAAGATGGGATTTCAAATGTATTGGTTCTAAACTTTATTGAGATTAATGAAAGTGATGCAAAAAAAGCATTTAACATGAATGCTTACAATGTACATCATAATAAGGGGCTCTCACATTGCCTAAAGTTTTTTTCATTGCCTGGGACCTGAACATATGCACCATGAACAGGATTCAAATGATGGACTTCAGTAATGAACTATAGACCTCTGTAAATATGAATCATCTGGTTACAGTCTAGGCACTGTGCACTTGTAGCCTTCGCCTGAATAAATTCAATATCCTACATAACCACAAAAAAGTATGCTTGACTACACAGCACATCTGGATATATGCCAAGCTTTAATGCCCTTCTCCATCATTTGATCATTGTTTGATGAATTACTGCTGATATGATCATTATATTTGGAGTTTCTGAGCAGTAAATAGTGATCTGTTTGAGATTTGTTGACACTGAATTTTATATAACCACGTTGAGCAGTTGGTGTCCTTTCTGAGGGAAATAGCATGTGGAGAGCAGAACAGAGATGAGGAAAGTTAAAGAAACACAGGCACTTGAGTCTGTCCTCATCAGCTTTACTGTGCAGTCAGAGCAGTGAAGGGGGAATGACATGTGCCTGTGCCTGAGGGAAGACCGGAGAGGAGAGGATGGAGTGCATCTGAGAATGCTGCTCAGTGCTTTATTGAACATAACCACAACTACCTTACTAATGACACACACACACACACACACACACACACACACACACACACACACACACACACACACACACACACACACCAAGTATAGATGTGAAAGGCACAGGCTAGATTGAGTTTAGGAGGTAGAGACATAGAAACTTCTGGAAGGATGCACATCCATTAACCTCCTTCTTATTGAGGTTAAACCGAATAGTCAAAAAGCTGTATGGGACATTCGTGTTAATATCTTAATACAAACATTTTTGGAAACTGAAATAAAAATAAAAAGTAACAACTGGAAACTGGACTAAAATAACTCTAGACAGCCTTGAGAAGTGTATAGCTTTAGTTCACCCAAAAATTTTAAAATATAAAAAGCTTAAATAAGGACTTAAAAGTCTTAAACTTAGTCCATATGACATATTTGGGCGAGCTGATCCTTTTAGCATATTTAAATGATACTAAATATGCTAAACTAAACCATAAATAAAAACGAATGAAAAACGAAAACTAATCTAAATAAACAAAAATCAAACTTAAATTCATAGAGTTAAAAACTATACTACAGTACATTGAAAGAACAAATTGAAAATAGATCTAAGTTCAAAACTTTTAATAACCCTGACACAAACACAAAAGGTAGAGGTCAGCAACCCGACTCGGGCCTGACTTCACCTGAGAAACTGCCGGGTTTGGGTCAGTTTTTCATGTATGACTTCAGGTACGTTTCTGTTTTTTAATTCCTTATTTTAAAATTAAACAGGTCCACCTAACTTGTTTCGTGCACGCACGCACTTTCACTCACAGACATATATGAACGTATGAATTAGGGGCCATTCACACCAAAAGTATTTTTGTGCACGTCTGGTCTGTTTTATTTATTGTTTTCCTGTGCAAGCACAAGCTGAGTGGTTGTCTTTGACAGTTGCATCATGTATTGCTGTTCCTTCAGAGTCTTGAGCAAGACATTTTTTAGACACATTGTCTTGTTAAAAGAACTTCTGTTTCATTTGTTGCACTGAGACTAGCTTGTTTTTAGTGTAGGTTTCACAAAGATTCAACGGGTCGGGTTCTGGTTTAATTTTATAGCTTGTGCAGACCTCTAAATATAAGGGTAAGGGAGACAAGTATAAAAGTGAGAGCACAGGATAGATTGAGTTTTGGAGGTATAGCTACAAAAGAACTCCTGTAAACATGCCCATCCACTGACCCCCTTATGATTAAGGTTAAACTCAGACAACATGAATATATGAATAGTCAAATAGCTCCAGGGGAAGTAAACATGGTCAGCGGTGGTCAGTATCTGCCAGCCAAGCACTTTCAGCTTTGCATGGCCCTGTAATATGTGCAGATTTAGAAGGAGTAGGTTAAAAACTGTGAAACTGCATATTCTGCCTCTGTCATAACCACTCAGTCATTTTCTCTACAATTCTCAGAGGAAATAATTTCACTGCTGGTTGGTAGAGCTCACAAGCCCTGGCGATATTTAAATTGCAGTAATCAAATCCCTCAGTCTGTCTCAGCATGCCTCCACTGATTAGTGCTCACAGATGCTTTTTAAGGGTACAATTACTGTCCAGAAATCAAATATGCTGGAATATGCTGAACTATTGCATCATAATAAATTTGCTTGGAATAAATCAGAACATTTCTCAAAGTGTATGGACAGCTGTGTGAGTTTTGCTTAGTTTATTCACACAAGCAGCCTTAAAGGAATGTTTCACAAAAATGAAAAATGTTGTCATCATTTACTCATTACCCTTATGTTGTTCAGCAGGGCTACTACAATTTTTGTTGCAGTATTGTTTATTAATAGTGTGAAAAGTTTAGGGGCACGGTCAAAAATGTAGGGGCACAGTCAGATGCTAGATTTTAAAACATGTGTAATGTCTTTACACGTGTTACCTGTAACTGTTAAATAGTTACTACAGAATTTAGAGACAAAAGATGATCGATTCATGAACAGGACACCTTTTCTGATAAACCTTATTCAAGCAATTTATTAAGGTATACTTACAGGCAGCACCAAATAGCATCAGACCTGACTGATCACCTTTTGAGCACCTAATAAACAAAAAATATATTGATGACACTTTATACTTCCATTTGCCAATAACAAACAATATAGTGGTAAATCTTAAAGGGTTGGTTCACCCAAAAATGAAAATCCTCTCATGATTTACTTACCTTTAAGCCATCCCAGATGTACTGTATATGACTTTCCTTCTTCAGCAGAACCGAAGTGAAGATTTTTATAAGCATATTTCAGCTCAGTTTGTCCATACAATGCAAGTAAATGCAAATCCATCAGTCTACTGGCAATTTGATGGTTCAAAAGTCAATCATGAGATAATTGTAATTTATTAATTAATAACTATTTATTGTAACTATTTCTGTTAAGCGTTATAATGTAATAATACTTATTGTTTATGTTATTCATGAAAGTTACAGAATGTTAACAAAATATGTTTTATGTTGTGCACATAAACGTCCTCACAATTACTGTCTATTGCAGGTGCATTTCTGCACCCGTATATGCAGTTTTCTTTATTTTATTTTTATGAATGAAAACCTATTTTAGACGGAGGTCTTTGACCATTGTGCCACATCTTGCTTTTCTTCTCAGAATCTTGCACTTGAGCACAATGTTTTTAAAACATTCATCAGTCCTTCATAATTCAAAACAAAGCAAGAAAGCAAGAAACTCCACTTAAACCATCTTTACATGATATATCTGCCTATACGGCTGCACTCCCTCTTGGTCTCTGCATGCACGTGAGAGAGGAGAATGCTCTCAGACATGTGAGAGTGAGAAAACAGCGCTCTTGATGCAAATATAATTAACGCACCACTTTGAAAAGTACTTTGCATATGAGGTTAGACTACACACTCTTACACCAAAATCGTAAGGGTTCATATGACTTTTCTAAATTTGGCTAATTAGTATGATATCGTACGACTGCAGTTGTATATAATCATACGACTTTCACTACAGCCACTGATGTCGCTGGACATCGTTTACATCTAATACGTGACAATTACTTGCCTCTTTCACACATAACAGCTTCCTATCATGTTTACACGCTCTACTGATCGGTTAGGTTTAGATAAGGGGTTTGGGTAAGATCATAATATTAATAAGCATGTCCTTAATACCTCATGCCCAAAACTCACGCTCACTTCCGCATTAGATATCCGGGCATTTGCACACGATGAAATCTTACAATTTCATATGAACTAAATCATACGTTATAGCCAATTCACAAAATATGTATGAATAAATAAATACAAATATTGGCAGTTTGTTTGTCACTTCATTCTTTTTCCTGCAAGTAGGCTCCAGTACAATTTTGTATGAATTCTCTCTTTATTTAGCGAGTGTGCTCGTTCGAAAACACCTTTAAAGTTCTTTTAAGTTTATTAAAAGTTATTTTTCTTCCATCTAGTCAGAACCTGGTCTGCAAAATCTGCCTAGAGAATAATTTTTCAAAGAGATTATTATTTCAAAACAAAACTTCACGAATGTATTATGTTGTCTGTATTATATTACATCACTGGTGATGCTTAACACAGTAATTTCTTTGACAATACCGTATTAAAATGTATTTTCTGAAAGATAAACAATGCATACAGTTATTTCAATATAGTGGGTTATTTTAGTCTCAAACTGAACACAGCTTCCTTGGCAATTATGCACCACTTTCTTGCAAAAATCTCACAAAAAGTAATTTTCTTGTAGCGTCATCAAGGCTGTCTTTACGAAACTGAAGTATTCTTCAAATGACATTGATTGAACAAGCAACAAATAATCTCTTTATAGATGAATGCTTTTAACGTCATGTCTAAAGTTACTGTAAAATTAGCTTTGAGACGATTCATGCTGACATTCCTCCTGACATTTTTAAAGTCTTATTGGTATTGTTTCTTTGAGTCAATAATCATTTATGAATTTTGAAAAGAGCAGTAATGGTTGGTATTAGTGATGGCAGGATGATTCTTATTACAGTCTTGGGATGCTCAGTTAGATTAAAAGTGACAGTGTAATTCTGGAAGATGTTACATTTAATTTTTGAATGATATTTATTAATGGTTAAAGAGAAGTCTGAAATGTCTGCACCACTAGCATCACTACCAAACGGAATTGTAAAAATAATAATTGTTTTCAAAACTTTCATTGGTTGTAGATAGTCCCACCCTGAACTAACACTACTGGTTGAGCCAGTGTTGTTGTGTCAGTCGTAATCTGAAAATGGTTTACTTATATTTGACTTTGCATATTAAGCCTGTATATGAGATATTTTTTTTTACATTTAAATAATTTTGACTTTTTATCTCATAAATTACAAGGTACTGTTTCACAGTTTTGACATATATCATAATTTTGACTTTTTAATCTTGTAATAATGACGTATTCTCATATTTATGACTTTTAGTCTGATAATTATGACTTTTTATCTCTTAAATATAACTTTTTATCTTGCAAATTTTCTTTGTACTTGTCAATTTTTTTTAGCTTTAAATATGTTTAGATTTTTATACATTTATTTTGTTTTTACATATTGTAAATGCAATTCCGGTAGAACCAAGAAATCTGCACAAGTGTCTAAAAATTCAATATCATCCAACATGCCCCAAGTTGTTTGTCTAATCAGGTTGCATATTAATTAATGCGGTTGTTGTAATGAAAGGTGCCGTAGTCATGTTATTAGTTTAACCAGAGACAGCAGATTCAGGAATTACTGCATATAAAGGGACATTTCACCCAAAAAGGAAAATTCTCTCATCATTTACTCACCCTCATGCCATCCCAGATGTGTATGACTTTCTTTCATCCGCAGAACACAAACGAAGATTTTTAAAAGACTATCTCAACTCTGTAGGTTCTTACAATGCAAGTGAATGGTGATCAGGCCTTTGAAGCTCTAAAAAGTGGTTTAATCAATGTTTTATGAAGAGATCCAGTTGGTTTAGGGTGAGAACATACTAAAATAAAACTCCTTTTTCAAATGAAATTTGAAATTGACAGCAGTCTCCTTGGCAATCATGATTTGAAACTCAATAACACTTCTTATAGTGCCATCTTGCACGCTGCACATGCATCAAACACTAGGGAGTGTAATCGAGCTTGAAATCATGATTGTGCCTAGAAACTGCAATGGCAAAATGTACAGTGAAAAAGGAGTTATATTTGGTCTGTTCTCACCCAAAACCAACTGGATAACTTCAGAAGACATGAATTAAATAACTGGAGTCTGTTGGATTATTTTATGCTGCCTTGATATGCCTTTTGGAGCTTCAAAAGCCTGATCACCATTCACTTACATTGTGTGGACTTACAAAGTGGAAATATTCTTCTAGAAATCTTCACTTGTGTTCAGCAGAAGACAGAAAGTCTGTCTAAAGAGTTAATGATGAGAGATTTTTCATTTTTGGGTGAACTATTCCTTTAATGCCACTTTGTAGCCCACTGTCACTGCCTGACCTCTAAATTAGTGCAGGTGCAATCAGCTACAAACAAACTGAAAAAGTTGCTCTATTTTTGCTGAGGTTGATACTTTATCCCAATGTACCAAACTAGAGTGCTTTTTCTTCCCCATCAATATCTGAGTTGTTTGGTACTGTTGTGAAATTGTCTTGTGTCTGTTCATTGTAGATTCCTCTCACTCCAGGCTTGGTAGTGGTCCAAGGACTAACATGACCTGTGTGGTTGTTATTTCTGATAAATCCATATTTCCCTCTCACTTTCTCACGCTCATGGTTCCCTTCACCCCAATCGCTCTTTCCTCTCTCCCCTCTCTTGCTTTTCTCGATCATAATCGTATTGACCTTGAAAATTTCTTGGCTATTATAATCATCCCCATCATCATCATCATCATCATCATCATGTGCTAGATTAGAGACAATGAAAATGAGCATGATTGAGGGTGTGTGTTTGAGTGTGTTTAATTATGCACTTGTGTTTGAGTGTGATAGACCCCCGTGGTCCAACTCTAACACATGCTGTACTGCATATTAATGAGTGTGTGGTGTGTGTGTGTGTTCTGATCTTACTCATCCATTGTTTTGCTCTGTAAGAACCACTAACAGAAACTGCACTGAGGTTGATTTGCAATCAGATTTGCAACCCATCTCATTACAACACACAGAGGAGTTTATTGGCTAAATTGATCTCAGACCTGCAAGTTATATATTGAACTGTGCATAACTGCCTGGCACTTTGCCTGAGATGTCCTGTAATCTCCTGTTTTTAATAGAGGTATAGCAGCAGGTTAAAGCTGTCCTCGTCTCTCTTTTTTTTACTGTCATTTAGCAGATGGACTGCAGGCAGGCAGGCATGTTCCCCGAGCCTGCTTGGGCATACATTATTAATGAAACAAATCATTAAGAACTCTCGCTCTCTCCCTTGCTATCCCTTTATCTGTCAATTTTCCAGCCCTTTTCTGTGAAGCATCCATAAAAACACATGCACACAAATAGCTCCTCGCAAAAGAAACCGCAAACCCACCCACAAGTTTATGTCATGGCCCCTTCTTTTGCTTTTAGTAATGATCAGAAGATTAGTTTGACAGATGAGTTAGTGGTGCATAACAATGTTCTCAGATTCATAGCATGTTCTTTAGCAGGATTGAAGAATGACATTAATTTGACCTTCAGTATTTCCTTATTAAGGATATGCATGTCAGCTTAGTGTTATTGCTTATTATACAGTTGTCAATTTACCATTTAGCATTTCCTTAGCATGCAATAATACACCACTGTCTCATGGATGAAAATAAACCTTCTGATCATTATTAGATAGTTTGTCTGTTCCCGTTACTCAAATGGGAGATTATGCTGGCGATGCCAGAATCATGGGTTCGATTCCAAGGGAAAGCACATATTGAATTTATACCTTAAATGCTCTATAAATCACTTTGGATAAATGTCTGCCAAATGCAGTGGATAAATGTAGCATGTTCTCTGTGTTATGTATTCCCACCATCTGTTCCACGTATTTACACTTGTAGTGCATGATGTCATTGTTTGTCCACAGTTATGTTATGTGACATTAGGATGACCTTGATGATTTTTATGGTCAGGATGATGTGGAGGAGTTGGATTTACCTATGGTGTGTGATCACAGGTGAAGAAATAGTGTAGAATCCACACAATGGGCATATATCTCTGCTTCAGTCTGATAACAGCATGTTTGCCTTTGTCCACAATATCTGGCAGTGATTTGATAGAGTGTATGTGACAGTTAGTGTGTGTTCGAGAGAGTGCTTGTACATGTGGCTAAAGGACATGGAGAATTTTGGCAAAACACCCTTCTTTTAACATGCAAAAGGACATGCTGCTGTCATGGCAACCTTGCCATGTTTCGTCGCAATTATGAAACACTGCCTTGACACTTCAGAATTTCTTGCTACAGTACATTGAACTTCTAACCAAGACTTTCACACACACAGGATCACGCTCACTTTATGGTTCCTTCTGCTAAATACGTTCACACCATCACACTTCCATCCTCCCTTGTCTGAAATTGTCAGTGTCAACACCTTTTCCTCTTGTCACTCTCAGTTTGTTAATTATTGTCATTATATTAATTTAACTCCATCTTACCTTCATCTCCATGTTAAAGTGCTTTAAGTGGTTTACATTTTAAATTTTTTTGAAAAGGTAAGCAGAAAATGTTCCTTCTCCCTGAAAGATTCCAGTAAATAAGTATCCTGAGATATCTTACTGTGACAGAACTAGATTGTGTAAACAGCAAACAGAAATGTGACCACAATCTGTGGACAAATTCTTTGATAAGCCAATCAGAAGACTTTGATGTGCTTTCTGCCTGTCAAACATTTTGCACATTCTCTTAGTGTAGCAGTTAAAGTGGATCACTCAGGTTTAATGCCATATTCAGATTCATAACAGTTTTCATCGGAGTGCACTATTTTGCAACTGTTGTGCTCGACTACCGTAAGAAGATGCACTGCTCAACAGTTCGGTGACGGTTTCAAAGGTATGTTTGGAGGGCGGTGTTTTGAAAAGAGGTTGTGTGTGTAATTTAACGGCTCAGTCTTGTGGAAGTTCCAGAACAGCTAAAATCACTTACAGCACCATAAATACCTGGTGTTTACATCGTAACGTCTTTTGTGATCTGATCACAAGTGGTCAACAGAGATAGATCGCTGTTTACAACTAGTATTTACAAGTGGCTCAAATGTACAGTATCTACTCTCCTGCTGTTTTGATTTGAGTGATCGGATCCAAAGTCTCTTTAAAGCAAGTCAGATCACCCGGCAGCCATGTTCGTAATGCCCATTGAATAGATAAAGATGAAATCTCTAAAATGGTAGGTCACAATTATGAGCAAATTACATATTTCAAACTAGCAATACAATCTGACAGCAGTGCTATCATAAATTTAGCATATTTAGCTGAAATCTCACCAAAACACAGTTTTTTCTCAAAGTGAAATTTGGCAACATTTGTTCTGACCTCAGCTGTATTTACACCTTTCCTGGGAATTTGCATGGATCAAAAGCATTTTTTTTATGTTTTTCTTGGGATCGTTTTATGGGTGTTTTTCCATTCCACTGATGGTCACAAATATGGTGGCTGTGGGGAAAAATGATGTCACTGTTGGCTCATAAAAGTTTGGACTAAATTCACACTGTATTTATTTCTGTCCAGTTGCGATTGGCTCTACCAAGTGAATTTACTAGGTATAAACAAGGTCCATGTTACATTTTTGTCACTTTCCTCTCTATCATCTCTTGTGGTCTCTTTAATTATATGGAGGAACTCCTGTGTCTCCCCTTCTCTCCCCTAGTCTCATCGCCAATCATTTTCAGCACCATGGAGAGCTCCAACCCCTGAAGCTCACAATAGAAAGTGAAGGAGAGAAAATAAACACTGATTATCCCTCAGCCCAATGAACAATCGCTGCAGAAAATAGATTATACCTTTAAGAGAGATAGGGACAGAGAGGAGAGAGAGAGGTAGAACAAGAGCATGCTAATCAAATTATTTTTAATTTTATTTTTCCTTGGTCCAAGCTGTGTTTAGCGAAAGCTTTTGCAGCTTCTCCAGCACACGTAAACCATCTTAATTCCACTGCGCTGAGCCAGGACACACACACACACACACACACACACACACACACACACACACACACACACACACACACACACACACACACACACACGCGCGCGCGCGCGCTTGTTCTCCTTGACTTGCACACACACACACATATCGGCTCACTCGCGTACAGTACAGTCTGCGTGAATCAGCTGGTGAGAGCCCATCTCGCACGCTGAGAGAGCGAGGTCGAGGAACACAGGAAAAAAGCAAAAGAGAGAGACAAAGGAAGGCAGGAACGCAAGGAGACGAGGAGCGAATAGAAGCGCGGCGGCTCTGGGAGAGGCTAACAGAACGGAGTGAAGAGGAGAGAGTAGGAGGACAGGAGGGTGGATCAGGAAGCAGACTGGTGGCTTTCTCTTGTAGGCAGCGGAACACGGTGAAGGCAATTATGGGAAATGCACCATCTCAAGGTAAACCTTTTCTCCATGAATTCCTGTGTAGCAGGTGTTTTTTGGTTTGCATGCTTTTTCCCCCCTCATCAGCTGTTATTTTTGTCTTTGGAGATGGGGGTGGGGCAAGGTGAGATAGGAGGTGTATATGTATGTGTTTGTGTATGTGGGGCTCCATCAGTGGTTTGTGCTAATTGTCCTGTTGGCTCCAAGGCAATGCTGGTGAAGAAGGTATCCAGGGATGCTAGTGATGGAGGTGGGTAGGCTGCCTCATTGGGTGTGGATCCATGCCTAGAGATACAGGAGGCTGGAAAGAGGGAGGGAAAATAATCTATAATGCATTGCTAAATGCATTAAAGTGTGTATCGCTGTGCATGTGTATTGTTGGTGTGTGTCTGAGCATTTAGTGGCCATGTAGGAATACCGGTAAGTAACACTGTGTGAGTGAGCATGTGGTGAGAATATTTTTGATGGTTGTTAAGGCAATTTGAACAAAACACTAACCTTAAGTATTAAACTTTTGGTGCATAACTCGTACTGTACCGTTTGTGCTACATACATGAATGATACTTTAAATTGTACAGCTTGTTGAGGAAAGGGGTGCTATTATTTTTCACACTTAGGATTTTCACTTAGGATGTTTGTTGAATGAGGGACTAAAGCCATTTCTAGGAACCAGTATAATATTGAGAACCTATTATATTCTGTAATTTTTTACCTGTTTAAGAGTTCAAATCTGAAAACCAAATGTTAATCTTGTATATGTTCAAAATCCCGTTTGCATTATACAAAACAATGAAAATTTGAAATATATATATACATTTAATTTATACTTGTTTACATTCATGCGATGTCTAGCTGTTTTGAGTGTTTACTAGGAGGTTGCTAAGGTGTTGCTAGGTGGATGCTTAGGCATTACGAAATGATTGCTAAATGGAAGTTTATTGGCCCAAGTCAACAGAGACAATCCACAAATATCATTGACATCATGATTCCTAGATATGGGGACAGTTGTTATAGATTTCCCCCCAAAAAGTATGGTTTAGCATACCAACATTTGAACAGGGCCATTACGCAACCACCTAGCAACTAAAGCAATGCACTAAACACACTATAACAATCGCATAGCATCCTGTGGCAAGTTTGTTTTACGTAATTGATTTTTTTCATGGGCAAGCACCATTCACATTTTCTTCTGAAAATGTTAAAATCTAGCTTTAAATTACACTTTTGTCTTGTATGTCATAGTCATTGAAGTAAATCCTCCAGAAAGAACATTAAGAAATGGAGACAATAGACAATGGAGAAAATAGAAAGCCAGTGAAAGAAAGATTTAGAGGCATTTGTCCCTGAAGTCTGCTTAGAGGAGAGCAAAAATTAAGGGACAACAAGAATGACAGAAACATTTAATATAAGGTCTTTGACAGAAATGGTACAAAAGAAGACAAGTAAATTCTTCAGAAGAGTGAAAAACATATGGCAGAGTAGATGGGAGATTGAGAGGATGGCATTTACTAGGGGAACGTTAACATGGAGTGGAACACTACAGAAGGATGCAAAGAGAGGGAGGGACAGAGGGCTGGCATGCCCACACTTTCTTGGGACAAACTAGCTTTGATATGCAAGAGAGGGAGGGGTAGTATACCTAAAAGTTTGATAAAGACAACACTAATATTTAGATGAGATCAGGAGAACAATGGCTTTTTTTCTCATTGTCTTACCCTCACTTATAATAAATAATCACTGATTTCAAAGAAGTTTTGCCAAACCCCCTTCTGCCATTGATTGGCCAGACTGATAGTCCCACCCTACATGGGATATTCAGACAAACAAAGCACATTTGATATTGCTACAGAGTGAGAGTGTTACCCCTTTTCAGGACAATCAAACTACCAATGGAAATAACATATGGTTGTATCTGCAAATGCATATTAAGCTGAGATATGAGATAGTATTTTAACATTGAGAAAAATTAGACACTTGTGCTTTAACAGATAAAACAAGAGAAAGTCAAACAAAACATACTTCGAGTGAAAAGTGCAGGTGTTGAAGGTGTGGAGGAAGGAGAGGGTAAAAGCTTTGCTCTGAGGAATGGAAAAGAGAAAGTGGTGTCAAGAAAGACAGGTGGGTGTAACGAGAGTATAGAGCGGAGATGAAAGAAAAGAGAGAGGATGAATGCAACACTACGATGAAAGTGAGGGATAGAGAGATGACATGAAGGAGAAAGGATTCCAAGATGAAACTTGAGAATGAGACATTGCAATATCTGTGGTGATCTAGCTCCAATCCTATGGTGATTGTATGTTTGTGCAAAATCTTAGTTTCTTAAATTATATTATCTATAGGCAGGGTTGGGGAGTAACGGAATACATGTAACGGGATTACATATTTAAAATACAAAATATAAGTAACTGTGTTCCACCACAGTTACAGTTTAAATAATTTGTAATCAGAAAACAGTTACATTAAAAAAAATATTTTGATTACTGAAGAGATTACTTTGCATTTTATTGTCATTTGTTTAAATTAATATTTAGTCCTTTCAGATGGAAAACATTTATGCTATTTCTAGCCATTTTACATGCACATGTTACCAGGCACGATCATATTTTATTATCAAGAAAATTCACGTTGGATCATAATTTCTTTTTTTCTAGTAAAACCTTAGATATTAGGGCAAAAATCATATTCTTGATAATAGTTGTTGTACTGTTATCCTGTATAAATATCTAAAAATCCTTAAAACAGGATCAATTAGATTGATCTTGTTTTAGAAACAACACCGAATAAGATATTTAGGTTTTTCAGAGAATGTATTTTTAACATGTGTATTTTGTCTTACTGTACTGGCAGAGTTTTTATAGTCAAAACAAGTGAAAAAATCTACCAGTGCTGAAAAAGTAATCCAAAGCATTTAGAATACGTTACTGACTTTGAGTAATATAATGTTACAAATGACATTTTACAGCATGTATTCTGTAATCTGTAGTGGAATACAAAAGTAACACTCTCAACCATGTCTATAATATAGGATATCTTGACAAGGTTATAGTATCTAGAACAGTGGTTCGCCATCCTGGTCCTGGAAGACCTCAGCACTGCACATTTTGGATGTCTCCTTGTATACCTAACGTTTCTTACATATCCTTATCTTACATACCCCTTACATATCTAACATACTGATTATCTCATTAGCAGAGACTCCAAGACCTAAAATAGGTGTATCAGATTAGAGAAATGATTGGATCCTTCAGGACCACGATTGAGATTCACTGAAAAAACTAAAATATATATAGTATGTAGTATCTATAGTACAACATCTGTAATATAGTACCATCTCTAATAGAAGTTACATACTGTATCTTTAGAATTGTATCTTTAATAGAAGTTATTTTATCTGTTATACCATCTCTAGTATAAGTAACAGTATCTATAAAATTTCTCTTGAAAAGGTTACAAATGTATATAATAACAACTTACATAAAAGTTATAGTATTTAGAGTTCAATTTCTCTGGTAAAATAATATATATATATATATATATATATATATATATATATATATATATATATATATATATATATATATACTAAATAATAAATAATACCTTTAGTAAAAGTTATAGTGTCTATAGTACAGTATCTCTGGTAAAAAATTCTAGCTTTAGTATAGTCTCTTACAAAGTTATAGTATATCAATTAAAAGTATAATATCTGTACTATACCATCTCTAGAATAAGTCAGTTTCTATTGTATTTCTCTAGTAAATGTTGTATTATCTAGAGTACATTATCAAGTAAATTGGTAAACATTCTAGCTTTAGTATAGTCTCTTGCAAAGGTATAGTATATCTAGTAAAATTATAATATAGTATAATATCTGTACTATATCATCTCTAGAATAAGTTACAGTTTCTATTGTATTTCTCCAGTAAGTTACATATACTGTACATATAATAGCAACTCTAGTAAAAGTTATATTATCTAGAGTACATTATCAAGTACATTTGTAAAAATTATACTTTTTATAGTTGGCCTATAGTACTTCTAGTAAAAGTCATAGTATCTAGAGTATGTACAATATTTTGGGTAAAAAAGTAGTTTTAGTATAATCGCTTACAAATATATAGGATCTCATCTAGTGTGCCATTTAATTAATCAAACAGCCATAACAAGAAAACGAGAAAACCACTCACTGCTCTTGACTGGGTAATTATATACTTTTTACTTTAAAAGTAAACTGAACGCACATCAGGTCATGTTTCTAAGTGGTGCATGCAGCAGTTTGCAGTGAATGTTAACTTATAAGCAGCAAAGTTGCCTGGATAACTTGTAATTCATTTGGTAACTCATTTGTTAATAATCTTGCTACTGTCTATAACCCTATTTTTTAATTAGTCTCTGATAATATTGACACATCATTATTAGAGGTGTAAAATGCATCATTGTGCATCAATCTTGCAATACAATTTTTACACATATATGGAATTTAACAATCCATTATTCCTAACATAATTTGCAGTGCTAAAGTTAAATGACCATATTTCCTCTCTCTCTCTCTCTCTCTCTCTCTCTCTCTCTCTCTCTTTCCCTGTGTGTATGGTCTGTACAGTATGTGAATGCGTTTCTGGGTGAGACTGGGAGAGAGAGACAGAAATACCAGTAGCATGCTGAATCGGAATTGAAACGTTAATATAAGCAAACATTTACACCCCTAAGGCCGGTTTCACATATCCTATTTGAGCAGGGCATGTGCAGCTCGTTTTTGTTTTGGCACCCATGTTAACACCCTTCACAATGCAAGAATGAGTCGCTAGGTAACGTGCCACAGAAGCGTCCCAGACGCGGCAGTGAGCAGATAGTTTCGGGCGCCGTGCCTATTTTTGCCGCGCTGCTCACGCTGAACTCAACGGCTCTGGGTGTAGCAGAAAACGAAACAATCAGGAGATTATTGAAAAGATGCAAAGTAAATCAACAATATTTAAACCGAACCTAGCCTACTATACACTATAAAAAAAAAACAACTTTTTTAGTGTAATCTGAGATAAAGCAGCAAAATTTATGATACTATTGTTGTCAGATTTTACTGCTGATTTTAAATATGTTCTTTGATCATACTGAATTTTTTTAACTGTACTTTTATGCCGCTTGTTTACAAAGAAAATAGCTGCCCAGCCTGCGTAAGCGTTCCAAAAATGACCACAGAGTGGACTGACTTGCCTTAAAAACTTTAAAAAAGCTTTGATATATTAACCAATCATGACCAAGTAGGAAACAAGTACAGGTGACTGCCAGCCATTGCCTTAGGAACCTAGAAAAAAGGTGCGGCCAATGTGAAAGGTCAAATGCAACGCGTTGCTCACACCCCGCTGACGGAATATGTGTGAATCCGGCATAAAAATGGTATAAAGTGCCTTCTGCCACTGTACGTACGATTATCGCTCCGACTGACTTAAACATTTTCTCTGAGAATATTTAATCAATCATGACGTGTGTCCCATATATCTGTTGGCTGTTTAATATCAGAGTTTATACCACAGGTCTGTTGAATGCTTGATCGTGATTGGTTGATGAATGTTCTAAGATGTACTATTATTTTTCATTGACACGCACAGCTATGAAGTAGTTTTAGGTCTTGACCGTATAATGGTTCCATATCACTTCACCAAATTATTTCAGTTATTACAAAGAGCCGTACAAGGCTCTAAAACAAAATAACCAGTTAAAACAAAGACATTGGTTAAGTACATCTGGTAAGAATGACAAACAATGTCAAACAATTTATTTCAATTTCATTTGAAGCATCCTTGGGCTCCCTCTCTCTCTCTCTCTTTCTGTCCCTTTGGCTCTCACCCCCACACACACAAGCAGATCCCTGAAGCAATCTCTCGCAGTTTACAAGTTTCTCTCTTTCGATCCCTCAAAAACAAACTCACACACACGCACTAACTTGTTACTCCAGTAAGTGCTCCAGTACAGCAGCGCAAGCCTCGCAATCCTCCGTTGCTTGTTCTAAAGTGATGTTTTGGAACTAGCAATGAAGGCTCGGACTGTCTTAAAGCAAGACACTGAATCCGTGGTGAAAGTAAGTAGTTTCTATCAATAGAGCATTTTAGGGATGAAAACCAGAAAAGTCCTTGAGATAAAACCCTGAACGATGTCTTAAGGTGTGGTAACCGTGGTGTACCATGGTAATAATTGACTCTGGCCCATTGAATTGTTGAAAAATAATGTACACCTGAGGTGTAATGGTCCGCATAACCATCTCGGTTTTGCATTATTTTCCAACAATTCAACGGTCTGTTGTCATTTATTCCTTACATGATACCCGATTCCTGATTGAATCGTTCTTTGAACAGGTTCTTTCGTCGGGGTGTTTCCTTTAACGACACTCAAAACGCAAGTTTTGCTTAAGAATACACTTATTCCACAACGAGAGAGCTTCTGTATATACTTATTTTGTATTTTTGCATTATAATTCCCTCATACTTTATGATATACCTGAAGCTGTTTGGAAAGTTTAGACTGCTTCTGGACTGTGAGCTGCATAATTCTTCCTCTTCTCAGTCAGGAGCGATCTGCAGTGCTGCTCTCATGTGTCATCATTAGAGTTTAAGATGATCAAAGGACTTTTCAGAACTGTGTCTACAATTTTTTATTGTCGATGTTGTCGATAACGTTGATTAATAGTTTCAGCCCTACTTATTATACAAAACTATCAAAGTAAGAAAAGTAAGACATAAGAAAGGCTCAAATACAGGGCAGCACAAAACCGATTATCCTGAATGCAGGATGACACGCTTTAATGTAACCGGAGTGCTTCAGGGCGATCCTTGCTCTGATTTCAAAAGATAATAAGATAATATTGTGGGATCTACTTCATGACAAAGCAGGTTAAAACATTTTTACAGTAGCAATTTATATAAGCAGAGTCAGATAGCAAAAGTCTTTAATCTCTCACCAATATCTCACAAATATGGTAACATTACTCACAGCAGAGGATTTAATGTCCAACAATGTTAGTCTTGAAATGTATTGTTGATGTAGCACTTTGTTGTAACAACAGCGCATAATAAGAATAAACCTAAAGCATTAAAGAGACGAAACTTCTTACAGAGGGTTTTAACGGACTGACTGTTATTCACTGTTAAGCACATCAAGTTATCATCACGCAAAAACACTCTCTTAGAAGTTGCGTCTCTCAATTGATTTTTATAATTGCATCTCCCATTAAGACCACCACCATTAAAAATATGATCTGCTAGTCGTCGACCCCCCAACTGACTTGTCAGTTGTTAGACAACTTGTCCATTAGTTGACCACGCTGGGACATCCCTAATTTACATACAATAATAATAGTAAAAATAATGATCTACTTTATAAAACAAAAATACCACCAAGCATGAATATTTGAATTAAACAGAAGAACAAACCTCGGTAATGCTAATAAAGAGTTTATGAAACAATTTGTTAATGCCTAAGAGCTTAAAAGCTTGTGTTTATGAGCTTATTTCATACATAAGTGTCATAAAAAGCACATCTTTTAAAAACATTTTGAGAGAGGAATATATTACTTCAGGGCACAATACCTTTCTTTATTCCTGCTGTTATTCCTGGAACATTATCTCTGAAAAAGAGTGAGAACCTTGGCAAGGTAAAAATAGTCATCCTGATACTGCATCAAAATATTTCTGGTGTCTGATTGTTTGAGAGCAGTTGAAGTGATTCATTCTTGATTTGAGTGTCTGCATGTAATGTATTTTGGGCTAAATGGCAGTTAATGGAATGGTTACAAATGACATTGTACAGTTCAGCTAAACAGCTATTCAAAGGGATGTATCGTAACACTCAGTCAGGAGGTTAGACAAGTATTTAAAATATTGTTATTCCCTTTAAAGCATTACCCCTTTAAGACAATTTGTGCAATAACTGCTAATGCCACAAGTCCTACGTTCACACAGCGAGTGTGTGCATCTCAATCAGTTCCCTAGTTCAGTAGTCAGGACACTGGTCAGGAAGTAGGATATTTCTACAGCTGTCGCAATCACAAAATCGTTCCAGTGCACTGAAACATTTGCTCCCTAAAAATTCCCAGAATGCGCAGTAAAACCAGGGAGCATAATTTCTCTCAATGTTCCCTTACCGAAAATTTCGTCAGGTCTTAGTCGTTAGAGGATGAGGGCAAGTGTAAATATATGATGCCAAAGCCTTTCGTCTATAATGGGAAACAATTTTTAAATATTAGAGTTGTTAGAATGTTTTTTTTAATACACTCCTTTTGTATATCCTTCTTCATTTATCTTAATTATCTTTCATATTAAGGTGTTTTAAAGGGTCATACTCTTTTATTTTTATAATTACTGTTATCCCTGAGGTCCACTTATAATTTTGTTTTCTGCACCATAAACAGTCATAAATTAGTAATATATGCTAATTTTCCACCCTGTATCTAGTTCTCTGTCTGAAACGCTTTTTTTTGTGCTTTTTTCTTTTATTTTCCCTTTAATGTAATCATCATGCAGCCCCTCTAATGCAGCCACATATATCTGAAACTCAATTCAGTTGGGGAATGAACAAGTTCAGCTCGACAAAAACAAAAATTATATCTCAGGGTTTGCACATAACACACATTCAACACATTGCATCCAAATCAAACTGTTTACTCAAGCCCAGCAGCACCATAAAGCATACAAATTAAACAGTCATGCCAGATGAAACATTAAAGAATGGAATGGTCCTTATGGTTTGGTGGTAGGGTCCAATAGTGTTTTTAACAGTCCCATCTTTCAGTAGCCATTCCTCTTCAAAGCCTAAATAATATTGTGTCTGTTTTAAAAGCAATCCATGCTGAAATGTGCCGAACGCACATAATACAATCCATGGTGGAAGTACCACACACATAATCCTGCACTGATGCGATCAGGAACTGTTCAACTTCAGCTGCTGTTTCTTAATGTAAGGATGCTTAGAAAGAGGACAAGCCAGAGATGCTGGGCTTCGCTGCTGCAATATCTCACATCTTTAAACACAGCACAGGAAGTGGTTCTCCGGAGCAGAACAAAATGCGTTTTTGGAAGTTTAACTTGTTCCCCTCTTAAAATGTGGCACACATCCCCGGAAACGCATCAAAATGATCAAATATGTCAATCTAGTGCATGTTTATATAGACTAACAAATAAAAAAGTGCAGATAGGCGCAATAACATGTCTAGGACAAAATGCAGCACAGCAGAATGAAACAGAATGGGGGTCTCCTTTTAAGATAAGGGGCGGCTGTGGCTCAGGTGGTAGAGCGGATCGGCTACCAATCACAGGGTTGGTGGTTCGATTCCCGGCCCACATGGCTCCACAAGCTGAAGTGTCCTTGGGCAAGACACTGAACCCCAAGTTGCTCCCAATGGCAGGCTAGCACCTTGCATGGCAGCTCTGTCGCCATTGGTGTGTGAATGTGAGAGTGGATGGGGGATTGGGACACAATGTAAAGCACTTTGGTAACCTCTAAGGTAAAAAAAAAGTGCTAAATAAGTGCAGACGATTTACCATTTCTAATTTGACACAATTTATTTGAATAGTGGCAAAATGTATGACAATAGTCAAACATGTCAGTATAGTGCTTGTTTATATAGAAAAAATTATTTAAAATAGTCCAGATGGGCACAAAAATTCCCCTTTGGTATGCAGGAATAGTAAGCCTATCTGTCCCTCTCTCTCTAGCTTACTGACTGAGTGCCAGTGGGCGATAATCTAAAAGAAGGGCATTGATGTATTGCTGTGAATGTGGCGATGCATTAATAAATACCCCATGTGACGTCACTAAATCACGGAATTAGAAAACAAGGTGTTTTTGCAGCTTGGTTTCAATAAAGAATTTTTATGCACTGAGGAGAAAGTTTTGAGATCTGAAACTTACAGCATGTTTTTTATATAGTACAATGAACTCTTATATGTCAGAAGATCAAATAAAATTAGATTTCTCATGTCATGACCAATATGCACAATTGTTTCATTTATATAGTGATGTTGCTGATTAATATCAGCTTTGTTTAATGGTGTGACCTCGTAATCGTGTCGCAGTTAATTAATTAATAATTGTCCCAAGTCCCAGTGGATAATCTGTTTTCACAATATACTTATTTACGACATAAGGAGCCAGACGAGACACCCCCACTGTTTGCGACTGAAAACTGTATTCACTCTTCAACAGATGAGTCTTAAATTGTCCTGTATATACATTCGTCAACTCTCTAATTCCTAACCTCCTTTAATGCCTCTTACCATAGTGACAGTTAATTATTAATTGTCAAAACTTTGTCTTTTATGATTTAAAACTTATACCAAACTCTTCAGCATTTCAAGACATTTCCGCTGCTTTCATCCTCTCAGGTATGTGGTCAAAAATGCTCTGGTTTCATTTAAGTCCTTTTGTTTCCGCCTCCACTAGGAGCACAGGAGTATTTCCTGCTCTACAACCACACAGTACCCTTTTTAATACAATTTTTTCATTACTAGAGAGCGTGATAGCCCTAACATTAGTGACTGACAGCTAAAATATAACCATCAAAGCATGCACTTTGTCATGTTATTGTCATACATATGATATGACTTTTAGTCGTCAATTGTGATTTTGTTCATACAGCACACATCAACCTATCTCGCTCTAACAATTTGATTTTGACACATGTAAATTTAAGGTAGTCACTTCAGTTTCAGAATGCAGTTGTCATTTATTACCAAACTGTATATGAAAAGAACCATACTCCAAATGTTTAGCACTCCAAACATGACTGGCAACCTTATTCTGTTGCTGTGTGAATGTTGCCTAAGGTGTTATGATATTGTGCTGGTGATACTATGTGTGAATGTGTGTATTTCTATGTGTGTTTGACAGAACAAGTCTAAACTCCATGTTACATAAGGGACAGTAACATGCCTGAATGTTACTGCCTGAATATACTGTAAATAAATAAATACTGTATATACCCCACTTCTTCACTCTAGAGTGTGGGAATGATGCTTTCTCACAGTGGCTACACTATGATGTACAAATATTCACCCTCCTTCTTGAGTGTTATAATTTGTAATAATTTAAGCATGAATAAAAAATGAATAGTTATGGGCTACTGAGAATTTTAATTCCAACATCTACATTGATACACATCCAGCTATCAACAGATCTTTATTGAGAGTCTGTTGTTTGAGGAGGTAGGAAGAGCATTTAAATGGCTTAAAAGTTTTTAGCTGAATATCTGCATTGTGTTCAACCTCTAACACCCAATTTTAACACCTGGCCAGGATGGACTGGCCATCGGGAGCACTGGGACCTTTCCCGGTGGGCCAGTCGGTCTAGTAGTGGGCAATCCTTCCCCCGTCTGACCACAAAACGATCAAGGGTCAGACACTTTCCCCACTCTTATTTATTATGCACTTCCATTTTCCAAATACTCAAAGAGTGACAAAACCTTGCTAACCGATTAAATCACTGTAACACAGTTAAAGGATGGGCAAGGAGGAGGCGAGAACCGGCTTGTAAACATAAATCATAATTTTAATGAAAACTTAAACCAAAAGCATAAACAAACACACACACACAACGGACATGCCCGTAATTCTCTCTCTCTCGA
Organism: Xyrauchen texanus; assembly: GCF_025860055.1. Classification (NCBI taxonomy): domain Eukaryota; kingdom Metazoa; phylum Chordata; class Actinopteri; order Cypriniformes; family Catostomidae; genus Xyrauchen; species Xyrauchen texanus. The sequence continues at coordinate 22,122,492 of NC_068287.1, forward strand.
ACCATCGTCACCGCCTTTATCCCTCGCGCGCCTCATCAGGCCGATTGGGTACTTTTCCGAGTACTTTTCCGCACCAAAAGCAGTATTATCACTTTATAAGACATTAATATAACCACTGTAGTCGTATGGATGACGTTAATGCTGATTGTCTGTTCTTTTTGAAACATCAAAAATCGTGTTTCCATCCACTTCCATTATTAGGACTTACTGAGCAGAGATAATTTTCTATTTTTCTTCAAATGTGTTCTGCTGAAGAAAGGAAGTCATACACATCTGCGATGTCACGAGGGTGAGTAAGTGATGAGAGAATTTTCACTTTTGGGTGAACTATCCCTTTAATTAGACTTTTTACAGATGTTGTTGTTAATATCAGTAAATGTACATCTGAATGTCAGATGTGCTGAATTGTTCCCAGATTGAATAATGAAATTCATAGCTGCTACATTGAAATCATCAGGGATATATTTCCATAGAAATAAGGCTTATGAAATTGAAAGAGCTGTTTGATATTAGGCCAGCAGTCCTATCACTGTGCTAATATGAGTGTGTGTGTGTATGTGTGTAGACGTGTCCTCAGAAGAGCCCTGCCATTCTAACAGATGCTTTTTTTTATATAAATTTCCCAGGAAAAAAGTAAAATTAATAATTTGCATGTTAATCTGAGTGCATTTGACTGTGTGTGTCCTCAGCAGAGCTCTGCAATCGAATGAATGGTTTTTTATATGAATTTCAATGTGATTGGCTGATGATGACATAATGGCTTTGTAACAGTGCATTGATGATTGGATGGAAATCATCCACTGGATGGAACACCAAGTGTCACTGCTTTTACACTAAAATCATCTAGAGCTCTGATCCGCAGTTTAGTGCAAAATGGGAAATGCCAGTCCTCCGACAATGACATTGCTGTGACTGGTAACCTTGAGTGGCATCCATGCGTAATTCCCTTTCACTCATTCATTTCTTGTTTTTCTCAGTTTATCTCTCTGGTACAAATACACAAACATACGAACAGGTGCTGCTAGTATTCATTGGGGTTTCTTAACAATAGGGCAGCTTTAATGACAGTTATTTCTTTCCAGGCTCAGTCTGAATTAATTGGAGCGCTTTCTGTTTTTGCAGGGTGTATATTTTACTCTTCATTTTTAAATATGTCAGTATCTGGACAATATTACTGCAATAACAGCTAATATAGGCCTGTAATCCCTTTTGTAAGTTGTCAGCATCTGTGTGTGTGTGTGTGTGTGTGTGTGTGTGTGTGTGTAAACTTGCAAGATCATGCACATGCCTTTTTGAGTATTTCTGTTTGTTTATGTGTATAAGAAATGATTTACTAGGAGCTTTAGGTCTTGGCTCACAAGATAAACCATCAAATAAATCAAAACATTACACCCCTGAACACGCACTGTGTATATTGCATTTGAGCGTGTGGCCATACAGATTTACGTCAGAAATCCAGTGCTTGGCTGACTTTATATGTAGGATCTATATAAATCAGTGTGTAATTTGCTAGTGAGCTCAGAAAGCCCACAAATGCTTTTTTGCACTTTGTTCATGTGGATCAATTAGTCTTCATGAATGAACAGCCAGATACCCTTCAGTGTTCCTCTTGTCCTGTGTGTTGGATGATGCTGCATCCAAGCCACTATGTGTCATTGTAAGTCCAAGATGTCACAAAAACAAAAGTTACTGAGCAAAAGAGGAACATCACATACAGCTTGTCAATATAAATAATAGTTTAATATAAAACTTAAATAAAAGACAAACACACACACACATGACAGACATGTTCGTAAACTATCTCTCTCCCTGTTGAGAGATATCCTCTGCAGTTGACCTTTATCCCTCTCGGGAGGCTTGATTAGCCTAATATGGGACCGGGTGTGTAGGATCACTACCCGGCCCCGCCCTCCGCCCTGCCACATTCCTCCCTCGTTCTCTCAGGCTGGGGAGCCCCCAGCATGACGTACATCCCCCCCCTCTTTCCCTGGGGGAGGGCGTACCCTAAGCCCCGTCTGCTGGCAGGTCATCCCCGTCTACCTGGACGAGGGAGGGGACAAGGGGAGGGAAACAGAAATAATTAAACCGGGGGGGTGTACTTCCTGTAACAGTGTAGTACCCCCCCCAAAAACACTGTAAAATTTAAAAGAGAGGGAAAAGGCCAATGCAGAGCGGAAGTGAGAGAGAGAGGAGAGAGCGATGAAAAAAAAACTCTTACTCGCCAGTTCTCCGATACACCGTAGCTTGTTCCTCGGCCACTCCTCCACCCTCTATCGGATGACAGCCGCGCCTCTCCGAGCGGATCCGAGGCAGACCTCCAGCCCCTGGCAGACGGAACGCCCCGCCGCGTTCTCGGGGAACAGAAGGGGTCTCCCCCGCCCCTGGCAGCGGTTCTCCCGCTCCAGGCGGTCGGCAGTGAGCCCCTCCCCGCTGGCGGTCGGCGGTCTTAAATCCTGCTGCGTTTCAGCGGCCGATAGGCGACTCCTGCGCCCCTGGCAGCGGCCCTGACCGCTCGAGGCGGTCGGTTAGGAGCCCCTTCTCCCCTCGCGGTCGGCGGCCATCGTCCTCTTTCAGGCGGCTGGGCTCCTCGTCCCCCAGCAGATGGCTGCGGCTGCTCCATTGGGGTGGACGGTAGAGGCGAGAACTCTACTACGGCGTATCCCTCCTCCTTCCCGGGTTTCGGCACCAGTGTAATGTGATCAATGGAAAGGAGGAGGCGAGAACCGGCTTGTCAATATAAATAATAGTTTAATATAAAACTTAAATAAAAGACAAACACACACACATGACGGACATGTCCGTGAACTATCTCTCTCCCCACGACGCATCCTCTGCAGTCAACCTTTATCCTCTCGGAGGCTTGATTAGCTTAATATGGGACCGGTGTGTAGGATCACTACCCGCCCGCCTCTGCCCTGCCACACATACCAATAAAAAATTAACACAAACATCAAATCAACTGAGTGTGTGTATGTGATACACACACACACACACTCAGTTGATTTGATGTGTGTGTGTGTGTATGTGTATATGTATATATATATATATATATATATATATATATATATATATATATATATATATATATATTTAATGAAATTAAGACATGCCAGTCTTGCATACTGTGGCAACTCAAAAACAAACACAAAGACAATGTTAAGCTTCATTTAATTAATCAAATAGCTTTCAGCTGTGTTTGATATAATGGCAAGTGATTTTCTAGTACCAAATGAGCAATTTATCATTGTGACGTAATGAAGCTAGGAAGCAAGTTGCAAGTTGACAATTAGTTTATTGACAGTCAAATTGAGAAGATAGGGGAAAAGTCCGGGGTGATGGTCTAGTGGCGCAGAGTCTCCAATGGTCAGATGATCGTGGTGAGAAGAGTGAAGAGAAGTGTTGAACAGACACGGCTAATCCGGTAACAGCAAACAGGACACCTAAACAGGGACAACGAGAGAACTGGACTGGAACTCTGAAGAGCTTAACAACACCGACATCACAAACAACGATCTGACAAGGAGATGAGAGAGTGGTGAGAATTTAAAGGAATGGGAATGAGTAACAGCTGGTGAGAGGAGTGATTATGCAGAGCGCTAATCATGGTACAAACAACACGCCCACACATTCACGCACTCCACACAACACACACTAAGAACAAGGCACGAGACAAGGAAGAGACATAGGATTAAATACCGCGATAGTACTCCTCCCCTAGGAACGCCTCCTGATGCTCCCAGGCTCCCCTTACCTGCCGATTGTAGTCATCGATAAGGGAGTGATCCAGAATGTCTCTGGTCGGTACCCAACCTCTCTCCTCCGACCGTAACCTTCCCAGTCCACCAGGTACTGAAATCCGCCCCTCCGCCTTGAGTCCAGAATACGGTTGACCGAATAGTAGGTTCCCGCCTACGAAGTCGCGGGCGGGGGAACCGAACCGGCGGGTTAATGCGGAATAAAAGACGGGTTTTATTTTGGATACATGAAATACGGGTGAATTCTCCTGTACGCTGGAGGAAGGTTGAGGCGACTGCCACCGGACTAACGATCTTGGTGACAGCTTAACGGGCCAATAAATTTAGGTGCAAGTTTATTAGATAATGAACGTAGAGGAATGTTCTTAGTAGAAAGCCACACTTTTGACCAACGACGATAATGGAGGCCTAGACCGTGGCGCATCAGCTTTGGCCTTGGTGCGTGACCCCACTTGGAGTAGAGTCTCCCGGCCCTAGTCCAAGTGCGGTGACACCTCTGGATCTAAGGCGTGAGCGAGGGGACCGCGACTCGATTCCAGACTAGGAAAAATAGGTGGCTGGTAACCTACACTACACTCAAACGGAGATAGGCCCGTGGATGATACTGGTAACGGTTGTGGGCGCACTCAACAAAAGACAGTTGCTGACTCCATGAGGAAGGATTCTGGATACCAAACATCGTAACGCTCTTCCAGATCCTGGTTGGCTCGCCCAGATTGACCATTGCTCTGGGGATGAAACCCTGAGGACAGACTAACAGTCGCCCCAGTAATTTACAAAATTCTCGCCAAAATTTGGACACAAATTGGGGTCCTCTGTCAGAGACCACATCTGTCGGGAGGCCATGTAGCCGAAAGACGGGTCAATGACAATCACCGCTGTCTCCTTGGCAGAGGGTAATTTGGGCAAGGGAATGAAGTGGGCCGCTGAGAACCGGGTCCACCACGGTTAAAACTACCGCGGTGTCCCTGTGAGGGTGGGAGGGCGGTGATAAAATCTAGAGCGTATATGGGACCAGGGTCTCGATGGCACCGCAGCGTTGAAGTAACCCGCCTGGGGGTCGATTGAACTCTTACCAGTGGCGCAGACTGAGCAAGCCAAAACAAAACTGTGAACGCCACTTAACCATCAAAGGCCACCAGAATCGTTGCTTGACTAAAAACTTAGTTCGATTAACTCCTGGATGACAAGCCACATTAGAACAATGTCCCCACTGAATAACGCTGGACCGTGAATCCTCCGCACAAACAAACGGTTCGGTGGGCACCGAGCCGGGCGCACTCTTCTAAGGCCGCCTTGACCTTCGATTCGATCTCCCATGTGAGTGTAGAGATGAATAGAGTCTCTGGTAAAATGCACTCGGAGTAGACGGGCGCTCGGAGTGATCAAAAATACGTGATAAAGAATCGGGTTTGATGTTCTTGAACCCGGCGGTACGAGAGAGTAAAATCAAAACGACCAAAAAAAGAGCCCACCGAGCCTGCCTGGAGTTTAATCTTTTAGCTGTGCTGAATATATTCCAAATTCTTGTGATCGGTCCAGACGATAAAAGGTACCCTCAACCCTCCAACCAGTGGCTTCATTCCTCCAAAGCTAACTTGACTGCCAACAACTCTCTGTTACCAATGTCATAATTACGCTCGCCGAGGACAAGCGATGAGAAAAAACGCCGCAAGGGTGTATCTTGTCGCCTGAAGGAGAACGCTGGGATAGCATTCGCGCCTACCCCCACCTCTGATGCATCGACCTCCACCACGTAACTGACGTGATGGATCAGGGGTTATCAGGATGGGGCTGAAACAAAGCAACCTTTCAGTTTGGCAAACGCAGCCTCAGCTGCGTCTGACCACCTGAACGCTGTTCTGGGGAGGTCAGGGCGGTCAGAGGTGTGGCTAGTTGACTGAAATTGCTAATGAAACGCCGGTAGAAATTGGCTAACCCCAGGAATCTCAGTAGGGCCTTACGAGACTCTGGACTTGGCCAATCTACCACAGCCTTGATCTTCTCAGGATCCATGCATTCCTCAACCGACACGATGTACCCTAAGAAAGGAACAGACTGTGCATGAAAAGCTTATTTCTCCGCTTTGACAAAAAGCCCATTCTCTAGCAATCTCTGAAGCACTAGCCGGACGTGCTGCACATGTTCCTGGAGAGAAGAAGAAAAATCAATATGTCATCCAGGTAAACATATATGAACTGATCAACCATGTCTCGCGAGCACGCCATTGACGAAGTGCCTGGAAGACCGCTGGGGAGTTGGACAGTCGAACGGCATGACCAAGTATTCAAAGTGACTCCTGGGGGTGTTAAAAGCGGTTTTCCATTCATCCCCTCCCTGATGCGACCAAATGATAAGCATTACGTAAATCCAATTTCGCGGAAGATGGATGCTCCCTGCAACCTCTCAAAAGCTGAAGACATCAACGGTAGAGGATAAGTATTCTTTACCGTGATGTTGTTCAGCCCCCGTAATCAATGCAAGGTCGCAGAGATCCATCCTTCTTCCCCACAAAAAGAATCCCTACCGCTGGAGAAGAGGAAGGGCGGATGAATCCATTAGCTAGAGAATCAGAAATATATTTCTCCATAGCCTCCTCTCTGGAATCGAGAGTGAATATAACTTGCCCTTAGGCGGAGATGTACCTGGCAATAACTCTATGGCACAGTCATAGGGACGATGTGGAGGGAGAGAAGTCACCGAGACTTACTGAACACCTCCTTCAGGTCCAGGTACTCATGGGCACGCTAGATAAATCCACCGCTCTTCCTGAAAAAACAGGGACAAAAACAGACCTAACAGGCAGAAACAAGACAAGACTTATGACATTGAGTGCTCCACGCTGACACAGACTTAGACTGCCAGTCCACTTTAGGGTTGTGATGGGTGAGCCAGGGATGACCAAGGACTATGGGGGCAAGAGGAGTGTCCAGTATGTAGAAGGAGATGGTCTCGTGTGATTGCCTGACGGACGAGAGTGATGTCTTCAGTGGCTAGGGAAATGGTGGGAAGTTTCTGGCCATTGAGGGCGTGAACAGCGATCCGGTGAGTGAGAGACTTGAGGGGGACTTGGTGGTTGAGTGCAAAAGTGTAGTCCATGAAATTTCCTTCGCCCCAGAATCCAGAAGTGCTCGACAGTCGTGACGGTGATTAGACCATTGAAGACTTACCGAAGGAGGGTAGATGTGGATGAGGTCTTCTGGCGGAGATCCCACCCGATAGTAGCCTCATACTTGCTATCGGGCTGATCCTTTTAAAGGACAGTTGTAGGCAAAATGTCCAGCACCACCACAGTACAAACACAGTCCCTGGGATCTCCGCTTTCCTTCTCCTCCCGGAAAGCCGGGCTCAACCCACCTGCATGGGCTCGATCACAGACGGGCTGAACGCTGCCCCCGCCCAGAACATTGACCGCCTAATCCTCTCAAGGGGCGGTTGGTTTGTACTCGCTGTTCCATTCTGGATAACCTTAGCGCCCACTCTAGCCAAGGCGATCAAATCGCTTAGCTTGGTGGGGAGATCCATGGCGATATCTCCTTTTGGACGCCGATCAGCCAGCCCATGCAGGAACATGTCCCACTGCGCCTCGCTCCATTGGCTCTCCGCCGCTAGCTCCGAACTCGATAGAAAAGTCTGATACAGATCTCTCCCTGACGCAAGTCGGCCAGCACTCTGGCTGCCTCTCTACCGAGACAGCACGGTCGAAAACTCGCCTCATCTCCGCTGAGAGTGCTTGAAAAGAGGTGCAGCATTCATCTTGATTCTCCCACACCGCCGTTCCCCAAAGGGCCGCTCTCCCAGAAAGTAGCGCCAGGACAAAAGCTTACCTTGGTTCTTTCATCACAGAATGTTCTGGGTTGTAAAGAAAAATGCATTGAGCATCGTGGTTAGAAAAGCTCGGCAAAAATTAGGTTCACCTGAATATAGCTCTGGAACCGTAGGCGGGCCCGACTGGGAGGGGGCGCTGGTGGTGGTTGAGGAATCAGCGGCGCGGTGGCGCAGTGGGAGCTCGCAGAAGTTGAATTTGCTGGGTGAGTCCGACACCTGCGCCACTAGAGCCTGGACAGCCGAGCCGTGGTCATTGAGATTCTTCTCCTGGTTCTCCATACGAAGTCTGCTGTTCATCACGTAATTCTTCTAGGCTGTCTGAATTGTTACTCGCTGCTTCCATCTTGTGGTCAGATCGCTCTGTGACGAATGAAGCTAGGAAGCAAGTTGCAAGTTGACAATTAGTTTATTGACAGTCAAATTGAGAAGATAGGGAAAAGTCCGGGTGATGGTCTAGTGGCTGAGAGTCTCCAATGGTCAGATGATCGTGGTGAGAAGAGTGAAGAGAAGTGTTGAACAGACACGGCTAATCCGGTAACAGCAAACAGGACACCTAAACAGGGACAACGAGAGAACTGGACTGGAACTCTGAAGAGCTTAACAACACCGACATCACAAACAACGATCTGACAAGGAGATGAGAGAGTGGTGAGAATTTAAAGGGAATGGGAATGAGTAACAGCTGGTGAGAGGAGTGATTGCGGCAGAGCGCTAATCATGGTACAAACAACACGCCCACACATTCACGCACCCACACAACACACACTAAGAACAAGGCACGAGACAAGGAAGAGACATAGGATTAAATACCGTGACAATCATGATTACGCAAGGATAAGGTGTTGGAGTGCTGGCTGCTGGAAATGGGCAGCCACCACTCCAATATATATATAATTATAAAATATCTAATGTATATATATATATAATTTATTTATTTTAAATGTATACATGTTTTTAGAAGGAAGGAACTTTCTTAGGACAGTGCAAAGTAGAATTAAATTTTTTATGAAAACGAATTAGACATTTATTTTTAAGTTAAATAGTCTTAATAGGTGCAAGTCCTCATTTCTCCAGATTGTTTAAACTGGCAAATTTGACTTTGTACTTAAAAAAATTTGGAAAAAGTAATAAAAGAGACACAACAAAAAGGTTATTTAATGCTATTATTATAATCATTGTATCCTATAATGTTGGTGTTTTCTTAACTAGTAATCAGAAAAGTTCCCCTAACTGTGGAGTGGTGGTGGAGTAGTGGGCTAAGCGCATAACTTGTAATCAGAAGGTCGCTGGTTTGATCCCCACAGCCACCACTATTGTGTCCTTGAGCAAAGCACTTAACCCCAGGGTGCTCCGGGGGGGATTGTCCCTGTAATAAGTGCTTTGGATAAAAGTGTCTGCCAAATGCATAAATGTAAATAAATGTAAATGTAACTGAAGAATCACCTGTATATGAAATTAAATTATATCCAAATCTTGTATTGCTCTGATTCCCTGCTGTCTCTGATATTCTGTTACAATATGAAAACAGACTTTCAGAAGCTTTTACTTCTGGAATAAATGTTGATTCTTATCATTACCTGATATAATTCAAACAGTGAGGCAATCACACTTCACCACAGATGCCACACAGATGCCTGAGCCTGTTCTTTCTCACCCGCAGTCACTGAGCTCACTGCCTCTTTCAATATCACTGGCTACTTTTTGGCAGCTACTTTGTCTCTCTCTTTTATTTTTATCTGTTCTCATCTATGTGCTTCAAAAACACATCTGCACATATCATTGTCATGTATTTATCTTATGCAGTATGTTCAATTGGGCTTCTAGTTTCAAACAGATCAGATCCCATTGATATTTGTGACTGCCAGAGATTATATTAAATCTTTTTGTCTTACCTTATATACAGTATTTTGCCTTATTTAATGTTTTTTTTTTTATCTGATTATTAGTTTAGCTCTTCTATTACATTTTTTTCTTTCTTTCTTATATGAATCTCCTGTTACCCACACAAGTTGCAACTTAATCTCTTTAATCGCTCCCTTGCTCACTCTACCTTACTTTCTCTACCTTTCTCTTCCAGCCTGTCACACAAGTTGCAAATTTGTAAAAAATAAATAAAAATAAAAATACTATAAACACAAATTCAACATTTTACACCATATCATCACATCCTAAACTTAGTTAACACAATTCTCTCCATGTGATCACAATAAGCAAAGCTCTTTGGTATGAATATATTTACACATACGTAAAAGCGTGGTCACATTACTTTTGCACAGCGAAATCTCGTTGAAAATCCACTCAATTGGAAATTTTGCCTGATGGACTTCCAATGGCGAAGAATTTCCCCACGCGGATTTCATGTGGAGTTCAAGTTTGTTGAAATTTGGCACGCAAATTTGCGGCATTGACCAATAGGAAGTTGCTTAGTTGGGCAGTGACCACTGTGTGTGCAGGGCTTCGTACACAGCTACACTGAATATTCACAGTGGATGAGGAAATCGTTTTAGCTGTGAGTTTATTTTATAACTTCACTTTAAATGAAATGCAGCAGAAAAAAGAGGCTACTTGGCAATTCATTTTTTGATGGTTCCACACTTGATTCACATCCACCAACACCTTCTTTGCCTGGGGAAGTTTGTTTGTGATTCGGTAAATGTGACCACGCCAGAAGAGCTGTTGTGGCGCAAGGACCCACTAGTTTGGCCTGGGCCACATCCCAAACTCACTTCTCTCTTCCTTCGGCTCTCTGAAAGTAAAGGCTCAAAAGCAGATAAATAATAGAAGAAATAGAGGAAAAAAGATAATGTTTATTTATCTGCATATTTGATGGCTTTGTGAGCTGATTGAAGGCAAAATTGTATGGCTTTGTGAGTCTATTGAATATTTAGTTTTAACATAATAAAGTGTTTTAATATCTACAAAGATAAAGGTTACTACGATTGAGTTTGTAGTTTTGATTTTGTGGCAAGAATTCTAAGAAATGTAAGGTTACCGGTTACTATAATTCTTTCCTGTCAGCAGCAGAACTAGGTCAGGCTTGGCGAGTTGGAGCCTGAGTCTGTGTCTACTGACAGAAACAAGCAATCACCACTGTGTCTGTCCTGAGGTACCCACAGTACTTTGCTATTAGCCATTAGTAGCAGACAATGAGGCTCCATCAGCACTGAGCTTCAAAACTCAATTTAATGAACACATTCAATGAATCATTCCTTGCAGACATACAGTATATCTGCTTTTAAAAGGCTTACTAATCCTTGCACTTGCTCTTAACCAGGTGTTAGTCGTAAATCTAGTTTATACAGATGATTGAAGTGTCTATATCAATTACAGATGTCTTCTATGTGCGAACTTAATGTAAAGAGTGATAGGGAGACGAGGAAGAGAGCAAAGTTGCTAATAATCTAATAGTCTTATGTGTTTGCAGGAAGGTGTTTAATATCATGGTGATGTCTTTTGTATTTGTAGGGATTTGTATGTGAAGTGTACACATGTAATGTATACAAATAATTATAAATACTAATGAGATGTTGTTGTTAACAATGAGTTATTTAGGGAGGGAAACATCCAGCTACTTATGTTAATACACTTGGTCATAAAAAGCAAACATGTGATTTTTACCCTTGGATTTACTTGATTCACACACATGTACAGTTGCACACACATACACATTCACACAGCTATAAATAATCTTTAAAGAATTCATTTCCAAACAAGGTTAAGGATCCATGTGTATTCCAGTCACAAAGACTTCATGTATGTTTATGTGTGCTGCATATGTGCTTGCGTTTGCTGTGTCTTTCTGAAACTGTGAAAGTGTGTGTTTGCACTGAAATGGTAATCACCCGGTCTCCCTCTGACACTCGTCTACCTCCCTCAGTGCTTCAACCTTTACTGATGGAGAAAGGGAGAGAGATGGCGCATATGGCAGTGGCTCAAGAATATAAAGCAGGTGGAGATGATGTGGGAGTGTGCGGGAGCAGAGGGGGGTTATGGGTTGGGATGCGGTGATGCACTGATGACACCTTGCTAACAATCCTCACAACTTCTCATAGTAATATCACAATATTTTTATTTTATGTCCCTCTGTGTAAATCTGGTTCTAAATTGCACTTGAGATGTTTCATACTCTGTCAAAAATACTTTGTCCTGTGGCCTAAAAAATATGGTATGATCTAAATGATTGAATTTATACTAAAAATAAAAATGTATTGAATTTTAAAATATCTTTTATTCTAAATGTATTCTAAAAGTCAAAAATATAACTAAATTAACCTGACTACATTGGGTAACACCAACAAAAGTCATTTTTAATGGTCAGATCAGAAATATATCCTTACTTCTAATGTATTTTTCTCAACACTGTTGACCACATTACTTTCTCTGTAACAATTGCCCCTGACCCAGCCTTTGTGTACTACCCTGGCTCTACCACCTGCCCTTTTCTTCTCATGGTCATATCTGAGTCTGCTCAATAATTTAGTTATGTGTGTGTGTCAGAGAGTCTGTTTATTTGTGTGTTCAGTTTTTCATCAATAATAGTATAGTACGTATTTATACAGCTAGTATTTAAGCTCAGTCATAAGGCCACCAGGGTTTTGTTTATAAGCAGCTCTATATGGATGTACTACAACGAACAACTGGATAAATATGTGTTACACATTTATAGTTGCTTAATAAAACATAACAATCTGGAGCAAGTGTTACATGTATTTGAAAAGGGGTTTAATTAGCAGGTCAGTTAATGTTTTGCTTATGTTTCCACAGTATTATAGTAATTTGCTAGTTAAATTGCTCAGGCTGTCTGTGGATGTGTGACAGGAGGACAGAAAAAGGTTGAAACAGGAAATGCTGTAAGCCAAGAACTCTGATGATGAGAAGAACTGAAAGAAAGGAGGGAGCGAGGGAGGGAGGGTGAGAGAAGATGTGTGTTTGTGTGTGTGTGTGTGAGAGAGAGAGAGAGAGAGAGAGAGAGAGAGAAAGGGAGAGCGAGAGAGCTTTCATGTCTGATCGAGTTAAACCTCCAATTGTTTGACCTTCATCAAGATCAAAATCAGAAAAAAGAGTGCAACAAAGATTGATGCCAGCACACAAAATCTCCTTCTCTCTTTCTATCACGGTGGGGACTTTGTATTGATTTTTTTTGTTTTTATACTAACCTTATGATATTTTATTTCCTGTAACCCCACCTATCAACCTTACCCTCACACACTTTCTGAATTTTTTGATTTTAATGAAGACTTCATCTTGTATGTTTATTGAGCCTTGTGAGAACTGTTGGCTGGTCGCACAGTGTAGATGATTTCAGGGTTTTCTATCCATTCAGGAACATTTGGTCTCCACAATGTTGGTAAAACCTGAACCACACACACCTAACTGAATTAAATTAAGCTGCATTATATGAGTAAACACAAATACTGCATTTAAATACTGCAAACTCAGTTAAGAGGAAGTTATTTCTTCCTTTCTGTGTGTGTGTGTGTGTGTGTGTGTGTGTGTGTGTGTGTGTGTGTGTGTGTGTGTGTGTGTGTGTGTGTGTGTGTGTGTGTGTGTGTGTGTGTGTGTGTGTGTGTGTGTGTGAGATAAGCATCTGCTGTGCTCCTGTGTGTATCTGACACAACAGGGTGTGAGTGGGGTCCAACTGGTATGGTTATTTGTTTGCTCCACAGGATAACAAACATGCGTTAACCTTTCTACAGCCTTTCTACAGAGACAACAATAAATAGGATGGGGTTGACATCACATATAGGTGTACAGTAGACAGATGTAGATATGATGGAGACTGCCAAACTGACACACTAGCATATATAATGTTTGATTAGTCAAGAATACAATTAATATTTGCACACAGAATTAATGTGTCAACACGCATACACACATAGACTTGTACACACACGTAAAATAACTTGCCACATTTACATTTATGCATTTGGCAGACGCTTTTATCCAAAGCGACTTACAGAGCCCTAATTACAGGGACAATCCCCCCGGAGCAACCTGGAGTTAAGTGCCTTGCTCAAGGACACAATGGTGGTGGCTGTGGGGATCAAACCAGCGACCTTCTGATTACAAGTTATGTGCTTTAGACCACTACACCACCACCACACCACTTAGCCAGACAGATGCTGTAGTCATGGAGATGCTTGAAACAGTCATTCATCTCTTTCATTTTCAAACTCTCAAGTGTTCTTCTATTTATCTTACATCACAGCCTTTGTTGGAGAGTGAAAGATGTTTTAGAAAGCACCCGAGGTAGATAGCGAATGACACAAACCATCTGTTGCCCCTGCTGTGTGGAAAGGATGTGATGTCGTCACTGTTGGACAGGTATCAAAGACGTGGCCTCTCTGCAGCCTGGCATCTGTGTGGGCAAGATGTTCTGTGTTTTAGCTTTTATACACACAAATACACAGTGAACTTTCAGTAACTTTGCAAGAGTTTTTGCAGCGTTCCTCTTTTTGTCTGTCCAGAAACACCATCAATAACCGTCCACAGGTCCTGTCACTTAAAGATCCTCTTAGACATTGACTTGGTGACAAAAGCATTGGCACCTCCCTCATTGTTTCTTACTCTGTCAAACACATGCACTCAAATGCTAAATCTCTCTTGTGCACTCAGTTATATTTCTCTTTCGCATCCTTAGTTTCTGTCACCATTTCAGGTATGGAATCTTCAAATATTCATGAACTTCTAAAATTATTGATGCAGAGCACGAGTGTGTCCCGTGGGAGGGCTTCTGTGTTTTACGGCTTTCATTTAAGGAGCCTGTTGTTTCTGGATTATATGAAATGTGAGAGAGTGTGAAAATATGTGTGTTAGACTGAGTATGTATGTGTTTGTACACTGAGAAAAATGCTGCTTGACAGACACAGTTTATGAGATTCCATCTTCAGTGATTTTGGCAAAATTAAACTACAAAAAAGAAACGTTATGAAAACCGATGTCCAACTTTGCCCAATGTTACTAATAAGAGTAGAGGAATTGAATGGAAGGACATGCATACAGGAACTGATCAGGAGCTCTAAGCAATATTGAGGGAACTTACAAAATTATACTTCTAAATACTAACATCAAACTAAATCTCAAACACTGATCTAAACAACAGTTCACTAAACCTACAGTAGGTCTCTAAACACTACACTAAAAAACAGGTTTCTAAACACTAACCTAAACAGCACTACAATAAAGAAAAACACTCCTTAAAAGCGACATAAACATCCCTGCACTAAACGAAGGTCTTTAAACACTAACAACACTACACTAAACCTAAGCACCATCTAAAAACTAACCTAGGTCTTTAAACACTAATCTAAAAAACACTACACAAAATCAAGCTCTGTAAATGCTAACCTAAACAACACTGCACTCTTAGGTGGGTAGAGTAAACAAAAACTGTACCAAAGTACCATTACTTAAAAAAAAAATTACTCAAGTAGAAGTAAAAGTACTAACATAAATAATTACTTGAAAAAGAGTAAGAAAGTATCCAATTAAAAGAATATTCAAGTAGTGAGTAACTTGTTACTTTCACAAATGACATAATAGACGTATATTCCCCTAGATTCCATTACATAATGCATTTTTAACATGAACTACAGAATTATTATTATTATTCATGGAAATTCTGTCATCATTTATCATCATGTTGCTCCAAACCCGTGTGACTTTCTTCCATGCAACACAATAAGGAGATATTAGACAGAATATTTGCCTGAGTCACCATTTACTTTCAGTGAATGTGTTTATATACTGTATATATATATATATATATATATATATATATATATATATATATATATATATATATATATATATTGAAATTGAATGGTGACTGAGACTGACAGTCCCTAACATTCTGGCTAACATATATTGTGTTCCACATTATACAAAGTGTCACACTGGTTTGGAACAACATGAGGGTAGAGAAATGATGACAGAATATTACATTATTGCTGAGCTATCATTTTAAAGAGATAGTTTACCCAAAAATGAAAATTGTCTCATTATTTACTCACCTTAATGCCACCCCGGATGTGTATGACTTCCTTTCTTCTGCAGAACACAATTTAAGCTTTTTAGAAGAATATTTGAGCTCTGTAGGCCAAAATTTTGATGCTCCAAAAAGCACATAAGGCAGCATAAAAGTAATCCATAAGACTCCAGTGGTTTAATCCATATCTTCAGAAGTGATTTGATAGGTGTGGGTGAGTGTCACGATTCCCTTGTTGTCTGCCCTGTGTTTCATTTGTCTTTGTCTAAAACTACACTTCCCACAATTCCCGGATCTCATCACTGCTAGCACTCTGTCATTGTTCGCACCTGATTGTCGTTTGTGATCATCCTGTGTCTGTGTATATAAACCCTGTTTGTTCTCCACTCCTTATCGATCGTTGAATGTTGATGTTCCTATGTTTGCTCCGTTGCCTGTCTTGCCGTGTTTTCTTCCTGCCTTGTTTCCCTAGTTCCGTGTTCCTCCGTTGTGTTCGTGTTTTAGTTTCAGTTTTGTCCCCCCGTGGATGTTTTTTTTTGTTCCTGCTTGTTTTGTGTTTACTCATTTCAGTTAATAAAGAACCCGCATTTAGATCCCACTCCTTGTCTGCCCTCGTCTGCATTCATAACAGTGAGAAACTGATCAATATTTGTCATTTTTTGCTAGAAAGCAGGGGGCGATGTGCAGAGAAGAAAGGAATCACCAAAAACACAAGAAGAATATGAAAGTGATCTGTTTCTCATCCACACCTATTACTTCGCTTCTTAAAATACTGATTTAACCACTGGAGTCTTATGGATTGCTTTTATGCTGACATATGTGATTTTGTTTAGCTTTAAAATGTTGCCACCCATTAACTTGCATTGTATGGACCTCCAGAGCTGAGAAATTCTTCTAAAAATCTAAGAAAGTCATACACATCTGGGGTGTCATGAGGGTGAGTAAATAATGAGAATTGTAATTTTTGGGTAAACTATCCCTTTAAGGGCTCTTGTCAGATCTGGATGAGGTTTGGAAACATTTCTAGGAATTATTACAGTGAAAAAGTGAAAATGTCCCACAAGGACTTTATATATAATGCTGAAATATAATGCCTTCTTTTGCTTTTAATAGCTTTTAAAGTCTTGTGTGGATTCTTATTTCAGTGTAGTTATAGTTTTCAGTGTTGTAAGTATTTAGATCATTAGTTCTGTACAGCAATACTGTCGCTCTCTAAATGCATTTACGCAGCCTAGTGAGTAGGGCACCAGCCCCGGTCGTGGAACTCCCCATATCCACTATATAGTGCACTATTTCGGGTGTCTGCCATTTTGTAGGAGTGTCTCAATTCTGAGTGATCCACACTTTCCCTACTTTTGTTCACTCATTCTTACCCACAATGCACTCTAATTTCAAGTGTACATTTGATGTACACTCGACAATGGTTAATTTACTTTTCATTGTTGATGGGTTTTCGAGAGGGGGGATCGTCGAACTGGATCGCGCAACCTTAAAGGCCATGGACCCACCGGGCAGTCAAGGGCCCCTGGTAGTCAAGGGGCCCTGGGCACTGGCCCCATTGGCCCGGTCGGTAATCCATCCCTGGTAAGGCCCAAGTATTTTAAAAGTTCATATATGACCTTGTTTCTGCGACAGCCCCAGAGCTCCGACTCTCGGTGTATACGTCAGTGTCCAAATTCACAAATTTTGTTCACTTAACTGCTGAGATATAGTGCACTAACTGCCATTCACAATATAGGAAATAGTGAATGAGTGAACAATTGCAGACACAGCCACAGCCACTGCGTGCCCTGCATACCTTGCTGTGCTCTAAAAGGCCCTATCGGTTGGCTTCAGAAGACATTCATTGATCGACTGGAGTCATGTGGATTACTTTTATGCTGACTAAATATGACTTTTGAACCATCAAATAGCCAGTAGACTGATGGCACCCATTTACTTGCATTGTATGGACAAAAAGAGCTTAAATGTGCTTATAAAAATCTTCACTTCGGTTCTGCTGAAGAAGGAAAGTCATACACATCTGGAATGGCTTAAAGGTAAGTAAATCATGATTGAATTTTCTTTTTTGGGTGAACCAACCCTTTAATGTTCACTGTTGTTCATTAAATATAATTTTTGCATTCGCATTTGCTCAAACAGCAAAATTAAAAATTAAAAAATGTTTGCAGATTAATCACAGCGACCAGAATAGAGAATGATGCAAAATTTACGCTCACTCCCTTAGCAGCTGTATTTAAAACCGCAGCAGTGATGACTAATTTTGTTTTATATATATTAATGCCAGCATAATCTAACAAAAAACATAATGTTATAACTCTACATACAATGATTTAAAAATGTAAATATAAAAAAGTTTATACTGCTAAATTAAGCCGCAAATGCATCATCACAGTCTGTGAATAAGGGTTCATTCAGGAAACCTGTTTGAAACTTGCAATCTCCTCTGGTGATGCTAGTGGCACCAAAATTACACACCTTAAAGGTGACAAATGGTGTTTAAACATACTCAGCAGCTTCTTAGGTGCTAAACAATTAAAACAATAACTCATCAACTTTATAAAACCCACAGCATAGAAATGTAAGGCCTCATTCACCTGAGCACTTTGCTCCACCGGAGCGACCTTCAATCCATTCAGCACAAACACAGTTAACAGCCATCCAGAGAACAGCAGGATTTGTGGGTTAGGGCTCCATGCTGAAGAGTAGGTGGACAGTGGTTGTCAATAACCTTTGTGCACACTGAACAAAAGATGGAAAGAATAATCCAAAGGGAGAGAAGTGAGAGAGAATGATAGAACTCAGGAGGGAGGATGCAATATCACAGCGATCCATGTGTCATACAGACAGAGAAACAGGAAGGAAGGAGAGCAGAAAAAAGGAGAGATAAATCAATACTGATTCATATGCCTTGCATGTAAAAATAAGATACAGGACACAAGCAGTGGGATAAGTAGAGAGGAGAGGAAATTACAGGCACACAGCAGTTAATTCGGTTTATTCTCTCTCTCTCTCTCTCTCTCTCTCTCTCTCTCTCTCACACACACACACACACACACACACACACACACACACACACACACACACACACACACACACACTCACAAACACACACACACACACATGTTGGTCTACCTATCAATATGAGGACTTTCCATAGACATAATTATTTTTATACTGTAAAACTATAGATTCTATCCCCTAACACAACCCCTAAACCTAACCCTCACAAAAAACTTTCTGCATTTTTACATTTTCAATAAAACATCGTTTAATATGTTTTTTTTAAGCTATTTAAATTATGGGGACACTAGAAATTTCCTCATACACTACATTTATAGCACAATACCCTTGTAATTACAAGTTTGTAACATAAAGTTTTTTCTCGTAAACCACATACACACACACACACACACACACACAGCATTGTGAATGCCAGTGCCTCAATTAGATTTCATTCACAGTGCACTAAACCCAACTGAATAATGCAAATATTATTCAAGTATTACTACTTTGTGTGTGTGTGTGTGTGTGTGTGTGTGTGTGTGTGTGAGTGTGTGTGTGTGAGTGTGTGTGTGTGTGTGTGTGTGTGTGTGTGTGTGTGTGTGTGTGTGTGTGTGTGTGTGTGTGTGGGGGGCTGTTTAGGTGGTCTATGAGGACATTATTTTAGGTTACACACTGGTAATTACAAGGGTATTATGCAATAAATGTGGTTTATGAAGACATTTCTAGTGTCCCCATAATTCAAATCACTTAAAAAACACATTATGCTTTTTTGAAAATGTAAAAATGCAGAAAGTTTTTTGTGAAGGTTAGGTTTAGGGGATTGAATCTGTGTGTGAAATCAAATCTGTTTGATTTTTTTACTTGAGAGCACTGCAAGTGGTTGCAAATGATTCTGAGGTTTGTTTATGTTTAGCGCAGGGATGTTAAGTTAGTGTTTAGAGACAATCCATAAGACTCCAGTGGTTAAATCAGCGAAGTAATAGGTGTGGATGAGAAACAGATCACTTTCATATTGTTCTTGTGTTTTTGGTGATTCATTTTCTTCTCTGCACATCGTCCCCTGCTTTCTAGCAAAAAATGACAAATATTGATCAGTTTCTCACCCATAACAATCAAATCACTTCTGAAGATATGGATTAAACCACTGGAGTCTTATGGATTACTTTTATGCTGCCTTTATGTGCTTTTTGGAGCATCAAAATGTTGGCCTACAGAGCTCAAATATTCTTCTAAAAATCTTAAATTGTGTTCTGCAGAAGAAAGAAAGTCATACACATCCGGAATAGCATAATGGTGAGTAAATGATAAGAGAATTTTAATTTTTGTGAAACCATAATTTAATATACTCTCATCATTTCTCTACACTCATGTTGTTCCAAACCAGAGCAACGCTTTGTATTTTGTGGAACACAACATATGTTTGACAGAATGTTAGGGACTGTCAGTCTCAGTCACCATTCACTTTCAAAATATATAGAAAAAAAATCCACATTCACTGAAAGTAAATAGTGACTCAGGCAAACATTCTGTCTAATATCTCCTTATTGTGTTGCATGGAAGTATGGGTTACTGATGACAGAATTTCCATGAATAATAATAAGAATAATAATAATAATAATTCTGTAGTTCATGTTAAAAATGTATTATGTAATGGAATCTAGGGGAATATACGTCTATTATGTCATTTGTGAAAGTAACGAGTAACTCACTACTTGAATATTCTTTTAATTGGATACTTTCTTACTCTTATGTAGTAATTACTCTAAAGTAATTATTTATATTAGTACTTTTCATTCTACTTAAGTAATTATTTTAAGTAATTATTCAACGAGGTTCCACCCACCTCGTTGTTGTAAGAAACAAATTGATAATTATATATTTTTTTACTTTAATTCATTGCTTCTGCCAAGCTCTGGATTATTGTTTGAAATGACCTAACTCTTGTGTGACATTCGTTCCTCTGTTGTTTACAAAGCATGCGCTTCCAATTTCTCGCATAAACGCAACATTGCGCTTACGATGTGTCGACTTCTGGCAGGAAGCTATTTGTTTTTACATTAATAAAGCTTTAATTGTCAATTCATTTTTTACACAATGTTACCGGTTTGCTTCTGAAGACATTAATTGATCGACTGGAGTCATGTGGATTATTTTTATGCTGCCTAAATATAACTTTTGAACCATCAAACATACAGCAGACTGATCACTGGCACCCAATCACTTGCATTTTATGGATAAAAAGAGCTGAAATGTGCCTATAAAAATCTTCACTTCGGTTCTGCTGAAGAAGCAAAGTCATACACATCTGGTATGGCTTAAAGGTAAGTAAACCATGAGAGGATTTTCATTTTTGAGTAAACTAACCATTTAAAGTAAAAAAAGAAAATCTTGTTTCATGTTTTCATGATCCAATCAAATCCCAGTTGGCAAAATCAAGTCTTGGCCAACATTATTTGCCACTAAATATTCTGTTGCACTTGTAAATACTTCACAGGGTTTAAAACTGTTGCACATGCTCTATCGTGTTGTCTTCACAATACACACACACTTACATGTTTACACATGTACATAAAAGTCTACACACACAGAGGAATTATAGGTACACAGATTTGTATATACTTTCAAGACACTGACTGCCATAGCCACACAGTTTTCTATTAGCTACCGTATAAACAGCATGTTATTCTCTGCACACACATACATCATGGCACAGTTTCATAATCACTTTAATTGGAGGCAGTAGAAAGGAGGTAATTTGGCAGAGCGGAAGAGGAGAGAAAGAGAGTGAAAAGAGAGATAAAAAGAGTAGGATTGAATAGCTTTGTTTACTGAGCTACTGATGACTGGTTTTTGGCTGCTGTTTTTGTTGGTGTTTTCAATAGTGTCTCTAGGGTTGAATAGAGGTTAAGTATGTCATTTAAAAGCATGGAGCAACATTCATAAGCATACTCATTTGTCACATTTGTGGGTGTGGGTAAGGTTTTGACTGGAGAGCAAATGTCCTGTCAGTTGAAACCTGAAATCATCTACATTATGTGGACCAGCCAACCATCACCATGAGGAAAACCACTTCATACACATACTAAATAACGTCTTAATAAAAGTCTAAAAATCTAAAATGTTTCTGTGAGGGTTAGGTTTAGAGGAAGGGGGTCAAATTAGGGGATAGAAAATATCTGTATAAAAGCAATGGAAGTGAATGAAAAGTCCCCTGATAACAAAATGTGTATGTGTGTGGATGTTTTATTTAATTGTGTTCATATAAAAGTTTTTATTTATTTTTTCATTTCTTTTAAATGTTCACCATAGTTTCCCTCCCTCCTATAAAAAGATGAAGGGGGAGGGCATTTAAAGTGGGTATAAGACAGGTTAGAGTGCATATGGAGAGAGAGCAAGAGAGAGAGAGATAGAGATCGAGAGAGAGAGAGAGAGAGACTCTTTAAATGTATCTTTATTATAACAATTTTCTCTTGATTTACATAAATTGTTCACACTTCATTCAAAATACCTTTCTTTTGTTTTTTACACACATGTATATTTAAAAGTCCTTGCAATACCTCATTAACATCCCAGATTTCTACAAACTTTGGTAAACAGTCCACCAACTTGTAATAAGCAAACTCTACTTTTAGTCTAGCTTCCTCAAGTCCCAAGAACATAGGAACCACACATATTGCATCTTGCCCTAGAAGTTTATTTTTTCTTGTTTTCCAAATTACTAATTTTGCAGTGCCAGATAAAAAAAGTATTAAAACCAAAGTCCTTTTTCTTTGAATTGAATACCTAGGTCCAAAAATAACAATTGGAAGGAAAACTCTTCACCCAAAGATACAAACCAATTGCTTTAAAGGGAATAAAGATCCCCCTAAATGTGAGCACTGCACAAATAAATGGAACAATGATTCTACCTCTAAACAAAAAGGACAACCCACTCCAATGCTAGGATTAAGATGCACCACATGTCTGTTTGTAGCTAGTGCTCCATGTACAATTCTCCACTGGAGATCACCTGTCCGCTTATTAATTGGACATTTGTACAGAGTACGCCAGCAGCCTTTAGGTGAAGAGTCAAGTCCAAAAAAATCCATCCATTTTGTTGAAAAAACACCAGTCAAAACCTGGCATTTGACTCTTTCACACAAGTCAAGTGTGAGTCCCAGTTGACTCGAAACATTCCAAAACTGGGGTTTTAAACATCAACAAACAGTGATTATCTTCTTCCCAATTCTCCACAGCAACACTAATGATAAGTAAAGGAAATGCATAATCATGCCCATCTGTCCACTCATGAATCATCTTTGTGTTGTCCTGAAGATCTCTGTACTCATCTCTTAACTCCCCACGTACTTCTGCAAAAAACTGCTGTATCAATCTTACAGATTTTACTTCAGTCCTTTGGCTTATAACTTACACACTGCTACTCAATCCATGGCCCATCTTCGTGTATCCAGCAGCCAGCAACCATGAACGTAAACATGCAGATGATAAAAATCTTAAAGAAAAAAGAGGGTAAAAAAAAAAACAATGGTTGTTCCAACAGCCAAGGCCCAGCTGTTAAATCAAGTGATCTTGACACAGTAAAAACAAGAGGCACCTGCATGCAACAATTTCACCAATTTTAAAAAACCTTCCCCTAAACCAAAAACTTCCAACACATTAAAAAGATAGTTGTGATCGACATGATCAAATGCTTTTTCTTGATCCTGGGAGATCAAGCCCATTTTTGTTTTACAAACTCTGCAAATATCCAAAACATCCTGTATCAAAAATAAATGATCCAATATTGTCCTTTCTGGAACAGAATATGTTTGATCCCTGTGTACTACTAAATGACCTTTTTAGGCAACAGTGACAAAACAGCACATTGACAGGACACAGGCAACATGCTATCTTTGTTACTTTCATGAAAAACATCATAAAGATTCTGTCCAAAGCAATGCCAAAAGTGTTTAAAAAATTCAGGTTGTAAACCATCAATGCCTGCCGATTTTCCTGCATTAAGTTGACCCAAGGCAGCAGTTAGTTCTTGATGGGATATATCTATATCCACAGCAGTCTTTGAGTCCGAGTCTATTTCAGGATAGATCTTGAAAAATATTCTTCAGAACACTTTGCATCACAATATTCAGCAGTATAAAGGTTTGAATAGAAGTCCACTGCATGACGACGCATATCTCTGATATCATACGTCGTCTTCCCATCAGGAAGACGTAAGCAGACCATCTGTTTGTGCTTTGCCACTTTATGCTCCAAATGAAAAAAAAATATGCACTTGGAGCATCCATGTCTGCAACAGAAATAAAACGAGACCTTACAAAGGCCCCTTTCACTCTCTCATTTAAATAAGATCCCAACTCCATTTTTTTCCTCTGTAGCTTACTACTTAACATTGGATCATATCTATTAATTAATTCTGCTTCTATAGATGGTATCTCATTTTCAACAGACTCAATTATTTCTTTTAACACTTTAGTAGAATTGGCAGTATATTGCAGGCAGAACACTTTGATATAAACTTCTCCTATATCCCACCACTGTCTTAGGTTTTCAAATTCTCTGTGCAATTCTAATCCCCCCCAACTATGACATTTCCATCATTAATTTTTTTTTAAAACACATTACTTAAAACACCAGAAAACATTAATCTTTCAAACTCTACATTTGGTGCATACACATGTATGGAATAATACATTTCTTCATCAATGTCAGCTTCAACTACAAGGAGATGACCATTTATTGGTTCTTCTGTATTCAAAACAGTAACTCTTAAATCAGGTGAAAAGAAAATTGCCACTCCTGAACATTTGTTTTATGGCTTAATTTATACTGCCCTTTCCACCACAGTCCCCACTCAGCTTCATTACCAACATCACTATGTGTTTCTTGAAGATAAATAACATGTAATTTTTTCTGCTCTATCATTTCAGATACTAATGCATGTTTGTGCATATCCCTTCCCCTATTAATAAGAGAACCAATTCTTAAAACGTCCATATTTAAGTTTAAGAGGGAAAAAAACGATAGAAGCAGCATTACAAAAAAAGACACCACGTGATGCATGAAAATGTTTAGCTAAAACAAAACCTTTAACATTCTCTTTTTTCCACTTTTCTATACTTTCTAATTGCCGTTATATGTTTCTTTAAACGAAACCTTTTCTTTTCACTTAGGATCTCAAACATTCTTTTGATGTATTGAAACAGACTTCTCACACTTCTAAATATCTGGAATCACATTAACTTGCTTCCCAAAAGTGTCATCCAGAAAAGCATTAATCTCTTCTAAAGTATACAATGAGTAATCTTGTGAGAACTCTTGAGAATTCACCTCACCACTACATAGAGAATCTTCCTGTGATTGTACAGATGCATTCTCATCTGACAAAGTTTCATCCATGCCAACCTTATTGCATTCTTTGTTGCAGATCAGCTCCATCTGCTCCTTCTCCACCACACGCTCCATATTACAATCTCTAGACTGAATACCACTAATACTTGGTGCAGAATGCAATCCATTGACATTTTCAAAATTCAGTGTTTCATCAATTTCTCCGTACATATTTACAAACACAATTTTAATAAGATCAGAAACAGTAGCTATTGTTTTCACCTCGCTATTTTCGGAAGCAGCTACACTAACTTCTGAAGCTCTTACCTCAGGAGGACCCTCAATCTCACAGCGAACTCCTTGGGTAGGCACAAGCTCAGAAACAACACCAATCTCTGATCCTGAAACAATGCTTTCAATGCCACGTTCTTTATCCCGTTTATGCCCGACATCACCGCATTCAAAACACTTCATAATATCGGTTGTTGCGTAAACCATATATATTTTTCCTTCAAGTTTCATATGGAAGGAAATATCCAGCGTTTGCTCCCGAGAATCTAAAATCATGTTAACTTGTCTCCTAAAAGACATCACATGTTTTAGAGCCGGGTGTTTGCACCCCAGAGAGATCGCTTTGAACGGACTAACAATTTTCCCAAAACGTACTAACTCGCGCTCCAACACTTCATCGGTTATTAATGGCAGGACGTTTGAAGTTGTGATTTTAGAAGAGGCCGCATAAAGTGGAGTAACTTGCACCAAATCGTCATTTACAAAAAGGTCACTTTCAATTATTTGGTTACCAAGATGCTGCGCTTTCAAAAAGACCACAACGGCCTTATTCAAGCGAGAGGCAGATTCAATATTTTCATGGCCTAACGCCTCCACTGTCGCAACAAGCACATCTTCCACCATTATCCCATCAGCAGGTACACACCTTAATCCATTGCGCGAGGACAACTCCTCGGCCTGAGATGCCATCCCTCTGCGCAAAACACACTTAACAGAAACAATACACTAGAATAAATTAAACATTTAGGAAACCATGCATAAACAAGATTACATTGAAAAATGAAGCATAAAGAGAAAAAAGGATAAGTAAAATCCACCACTCAGTCTTACCACTCTACCACTCTCGCACGTGCAAACTCCCAGAATGCCCAGAGAGAGAGAGAGAGAGAGATAGAGAGAGAGAGTGATTGAGATTTGAAATAGGTTGCTTTCATACCCTATGATCCTTGTCTCTATTCAGATCTTGAATAGACGTGTGTGTGCGCATATGCTCATGACTATGTGTATTATGTATACCAATATGCATATCATTGGCAATTCCTAATATATTTGCAGAAGTACAGTATACTGTGCAGTACTCTATGTGGACACACACACAGTGGGGTATAGTGCAGTATTTGGAGGAGCTTAATCCTTTAATGCAGACAGCAGCTGTCGTCCCTCTTCCTGCTGTTTAGATTAGATTGTGCTGTTTGGATTGCACAGACAAAGAAATCAAAAGCTTTTGTATATTCTTAATTGTTTGCTCACATCATTAGCAGGCCTAAAAGAAATGCTGGCATTTCCATTGTGTGCGTTTCTGTGTGTGGTGCAGCTTGCATATTTGATGCAATATAAACCCCCTTTTAAGGGACTGTTACCTCTACCATCTAAAAGTTTGGGAGAGTAGGACCGTAAATACGGGACACTCAAATTAATACAGGTTTAGGGACAAATTGAGGGACTTTGGAGAAATATAGAGTGAAAAGAAGAGATACTTTGTTTGTGAGAAACACACACAAAAATGTGTGTTACAAATTGTATTATCAACATACTAATTTAAATGAAAACTGAATTAAAAAATGTGTATGATTTTTTTGCCCCCTTTTTTCTATAAAATATTTTTTGCTGTAGTGCCAGCATTCAATCAAAGTCCACATGTTTCTGGAAAACCTAATGATCCTTGTTATCCCAGCATGATTTGAAAACATTTCAAAGAGCATCTTGTGTGCTTTAATCTGACCTTTTTTGTTACTTTTTTAACCCTTAAATGCAGAAGAATTTCACCAAACACTCATTTTCAAGTCTTTAGAGACTCACATCTATCACAAATGAATCTACAAAATACCCAGATAGTGTAATTTATATTAGAAAATAATATAAAATTATATTTTGGCATATTTTTTTGTTTTAATTTTCATATTTCTAGGAGATAAAGGAACAAATCATAACAAATCTAAAACATGATTCATTACTTTCGCACTCATGAGATTTCATGAGACATAACTGGCTGTCAAAAACATATTGAGCCACATAGAGCACATAATGAGAAATATTTTCTCTTAGTCTAAATAGATGCACATAATTTCAGTAGTACACCCAAATAACCTTAGTCATATCATACTGTTCATGTGTTATACTTGCTATAGTTTACTTCCATGTTGTTTCTTCATCAAATAGCAATGTCAAATGTAAATCAAGTTAATCACTGAAACATCAGTGCCACCTTGAGTAAGAAATAACAAGTATAATATGTATGTGTACAAGCATTTGGAATACTGATATTTCACCATTGTTGATAATTCATTGTTGCACAGAAAATCAACGTGATATAGTATTTATTTGTATGAATAAAGTACACATTCATCATGTAATAAACAAAGAAATAGATATCCTGTGATAGTAAACTTATAGAGATATGAAACAATCATTAAAATATCATTTATAGAAGTGCAAAATAAGAAAGAAAGAAAGAAAGAAAGAAAGAAAGAAAGAAAGAAAGAAAGAAAGAAAGAAAGAAAAGAAAAGAAATATCACTTTTACATATCTAGGGTCTCTAATGACCCTATACACTTTTGGTAATTAAACCATTATAAACTTTTTTTTATTTATTTTTTTTATGTGCATGTTACTCTATTTATAAGATAGATATTGAGGAATACCAAAGATGTTTGGGCTCAACATTCAAAAAATGGATGCGGTACAGGGGATGGAATGAGGTCCCTGGTCACTAAAGACCCAAGGTGTGCGTTTAAGTGTTAAATAAGTTAACATGACAGTGTCACGTTTGATTAGTGGCCTTAGAAATAGTAAAGAATCTGAAGTATTTCTTCTTAAATGTATATTTATTTATTCAAAATCCTCAAGCTTTAATTATTTCCAGGACATTTATTTTTTCCTGGTTTTCAACGTGATCTCTATCTTGTGAATCCCAGAGTTTAAAGAACTCAGACACTAATATGCTTATTGGAAGAACCCATTACAGCCTAAACATTTTTGGTCTCCAAATAGCCATTTAGTCAACTCTAGAAGCCTATAAAGTTAAATTGTTCTTAATAGGAGAAATGTTACTAGAAAAGAAAATATGTGAGATCTAGAAGAATGATGGAATTATTGTGACCATGAAAAAAGAGAGTAGAGGTATGGAATAGGTTTCTCACCACAGGCATTCTGGATGATGTCTTTTGATGCCAGCAATTTCCCCTTTCATAGTATGCACTGTGGCCTTTGACAGCCTAGACCAATTAGTGCAGCACATCAGAAGAGCATGCCAGAGTGGAACTATCATGGGAAACCATGCAAAAATCCACTGTGAGTTCTAGAGTTATATACAATTCCTGGAGCTGCAGTCTTTGCATATTTAAGGGTGGTTTCTTGCATGTTTACAATGAGGTTTATATTATATAGCAAAGGCACTTGTACTATAAGATATCAAATTCACGCCCCTGTAAACTCAGATAGAAAGCTGATCTTTCAAATCTGAATGATGAACTTTTCTCAGTGTAGCAGATGCTGTGAAGCAGGCACTGAACTTGGCACCAGCTGCAGCATATTGTAAATGCATTCATTGAGTATTTGGTGTGGGGGGGTGGGGGTTCAAATTCTTTAAAACAGATGCTGAGTTGGCTAATTTGCATGTCAACATTCTGGCAACCTGCATGAGCTTCGAGTCTGGGGCAGGGCAGACAACTATCCAATATTTTGAATTTGGACTGCAGTACCCATTTCAAAGGCTTGATGTCAATCTAAAATATAGCACCATTAAAGAAGACTTTAAAACAAATAAAGGGTACAAATGATTCTCTATAGTAAGTAGATTGCACAACAAAAATGAAGCTTAGTGTCAAACTGAAGACAAACTGATAACCCATAGGTGCAATTAAACTTAATGTGATCTTTTTGGTTATTGATTCATTGTCATTGTTTCATATAATTATTATTATTCCTCATTTTATTATTGCATTATATTTAATACATTTCTTAATATTGAATACACAATTATTATATTTATACATTCCTTCCCTGCTGTCATATTGGAAGTTTAGTTCCAGTTTTATAGTCATGTGTTCATGTGTTCTCTTACGAGAGGTTCTCTCGTATTGCGTAAGCTAGCTTACGCTACGGGAAAGATTCATCTTTTCTGAGATATTGAAGCCAAAAAATTATCCTTAATTTTTGTATCCATTGTCAACGCAGTGCGGCAGCTGCAGACCTTGAGCGGGCTAGCTAGCTGAGCTCATAGGTTGCTCTGTGGCAACTGCTGCAGCCTATAGACGAGCTTGGGCTGAACTCAGCATCCAATGAGAGGCGTCTCGCGCTCACTGCATCAAAGCCCGCCAAAATGGGCGTGACTAGAGGCATATAAGCGTAGTTCAGTAGGCTGGAACCCTGATTTTCATCTCTTCAGCGAAGCTCTCCGCGATCGCTGACCTGGAAGCCGCGTCGCCGTTCGAGGGGCATCTAGCAAGCGTGGACAGCGCTAGAAGAAGCCGGCCGCCTCAGCCACCTTCAGCCATCCTGCGAAGCTACGCCATCCGACGACGTATCCTTTTATTCAGCAAGCTAGTTCTCACGAACTATTCACAAAAGAGTACGAGCGTCTTTTTCAAGATGCCTCGCTCCACTTGCGCCTCATGTCGCGCTCTTCTCAGCACAGGAGACAGCCACATCATCTGCGCTCTCTGCCTGGGACTGGGGCACGCAGAGCTCGCCCTCACTGAGGGCGGATGCGATTTCTGCGAGGAGCTACCGATGTCGACCCTGCGGGCTCGACTCGGCGATCAAAGCAGAAACCGCCGCACCGCTTTACCCTCAGCCGCGACAGGAAGAAGCGCCGCTCACAAAGGCTGCCGGAAACTGTGGTTGAAGCGACTGCCTCGCCGGAGCCTCTCCCTCGAAAGCATCGCTCACCCTCCCCGCCCCGGGATGCGCAGTTGCCGCCGAGCAGCCGCGACTGCTGCCATATCGGATGACGAGGCGGAGGATAAGGGCCGCTGTTCCATCATGGCTTCGGACAGCGAGGAGTGGACAGGCTCCCAAGCCTCCTCCTCGCCCAGGAATCCAGCAGGACCCGCCCGAGTCGGCGGGAGTTAACACGCCCTCACACAGGCCGCCGACCGCCTCGGGCTCGAGTGGTCACCGCCCCTGAGCAGGCACCCAACAGACTCGACGGCTGCTTTCTTCAAAGCCATCGCCGCTCTACACCCGCGCCCGGCCGCTCCCTTCCTGCCGGAATTACATACGGAGCTTGCAAAGTCGTGGAACGCCCTTTTTCAGCCAGGACCCATTCCCACGCCTCCACCTCTCTCGCGCCGGTGGACGGCGCCACTGAGAGAGGCTACTCCTCCATCCCCCGGTCGAGGACTCGGTAGCAGCACACCTTTGTCCGCCCTCGCGAGATGGCTGCTCCAAGCCTGTGCTCCCGTCTAAGGCCTGCAGAGCGACTTCGCCTATGTTGGTCGCGCCTATTCCGCCGCCGCCAAGCCGCATCTGCTCTGCACTCAATGGCCGTTTTACAGATCCTACAAGCAGACCTTCTTCGGGAGTGGGATGAGAAAGGCAGGCACCCAGAGGCTGTTACTGATCTACGGCGCGACAGACCTCGCCCTTCGTGCTACCAAAGCTGCAGCCCAAGCTCTAGGGAAGTGCATGGCCTCGCTGACTGTGACCGAGAGACACTTATGGCTAACACTAGCCGACATGGGAGAAGCAGAGCGCTCCACGTTCCTCAACGCACCGCTCTCTCCGACCGGTCTCTTCGGCTCCGCGGTGAGTGGCATTGTTGACCGCTTCTCAGAAGTCCAGAAAGCCACCCAAGCCATGAACCTCTTCCTGCCGCGTCGCGCTAGCTCCTCTGCAGGCCGCTCACGTGATCAGCCTCCTGCACGAGCCTCTTCACAGCGGCCAGTTCAACAAACTCAGACTTCTCAGCGCCGACAGGGCAGCCGCCTCGATCGCGCTCAGACAGCCGCCGCGAGACCGCCGCCTCGCGGGCCTCGATTTAAGGTAACGCTGAAACCAGAGCAACCGAGTCTTCCTAACTTTGTTGAACAAACGACGGCTCAGTCCCGCTGCGGCCGGACCACCGTCAAAGCTTTGCCCCTGTCAGTCCCCTTCTCTCAGGCTACTACAGTGGTGAATTTAGCAGCCAACAAGCCGGTGACACTGCCCGCTTGCTCAGCACTCAAACGCCGCTTTCACGGCGACTCAAATAAATCTTGTAAAGAGCAAACATGTCTTATGTGTAGAAAAAGTGCCCACAACCCAGTGTTCGCCCCTACACACAAGCATAACACATCCCATGCCCCTATCAGAGCACGCTCTCATAAAGCGGTTACTGAACCGCTCGAGCGCCAGAGTCAATGAAGGCGCCCACAAATGCATGCGCGTGCTCATTCTCTGCCCGCTCTGTCACACGACCAGCCCTATGTGTAGAAAATGTGCCCACAATCCAGTGTTCACTTCTGCACACAAGCACTGCATGTCTCGTGTCCCCACCAGAGCACGCTCACATAAAGCGGTTATGAACCGCTCGAAGCGCTAGAGTCAATAAATGCGCCCACAAATGCGCGCAGCGCCCATTCTCTGCCCGCTCTGTTACACGGCCAGCAACCATTCCTCTGTGTGTAAGTCCCGTGCCCATGACTATGCTTGCGCATCACGTAACAGATGTGACTCTTTCCCCATTCATTCCAATCGGAAGTCACTCACAAAACAGCCTGTTCATGCTGTCTGCGAGCAATCATGCATGAACACACTAAACGCGCCACACATTTTGTTCAGCTCTGTGTGCGGCAATCAGAGCGAATTGGCCATTCACCCTCTAGCGTTACGCTTCAAAGCGTGGGAAGCTATTCCAGGGATATCCAAGTGGGTGTTAAGCACAATACAACAGGGCTATTTGCTACAGTTCGATCGCCGCCCCTCGCTTCAGAGCCGGCTCGAAACCACTGTGAACACGGAAGCAGCGTGCATGCTTCGCTCAGAAATAGCAAGCCTTCTGTGCAAAAGGGCCATAGAAAAGTGCCACCCTCTCTGAGCGAAGTCGGGGCTTTACAGCCGCTATTTTCTTGTTCCCAAGAAAGACGGCGGCCTCAGACCCATATTAGATCTCAGGGTTTTGAACAAGGTGCTTGCAAAAGACCGCTCAAAATGCTTACAATCAGGAAACTCCTCGCGCATGTGCGCCAGGGGACTGGTTTATTTCTCTCGATCTGAAAGATGCATACTTTCAGATTCAGATAAATCCCCGTCACAGGCCATTCTTGAGATTCGCCTCGACGGCCAGGTTTATCAATACACCGTCCTTCCGCTCGGCCTGTCCTTAGCACCTCGTACTTTCACGAAGTGCATGGATGCGGCGTCGCACCCCTGCGGAGTCAGGGTTTGCGAATTCTGAACTATTTGGACGACTGGCTGATTATGGCTCAGTCACATATGGAGCTTCTGTCTCACAGAGCAGTTCTCCTCAGCCATCTGAACAGTTTGGGTCTTGCAGTCAATTGGACCAAGAGCTCACTACAGCCCAGTCAGACCATTTCCTTCCTGGGAATAGAACTAGACTCTGTGGCAATGACGGCTCGCTTATCTACACAGCGCGCACGCCGTGTTCAGCTGACTAGCCGCATCTTTTCAGATGACCAGCCTCACGCCTCTGAAGAAATTCCAGAGAGTGCTAGGTTACATGGCCTCAGCCGCAGCAGTACTTCAGCTGGGTTTACTGCACATGCGCCCGCTTCAGCATTGGCTAAACACCCGCGCGTCTCGCCGGGCTTGGGCCACAGGCCGCCAGCCCATCAAGGTGACTCAGACCTGCATATCAGCTCTGCAGCCCTGGACAGTGGCCAAATGGTATCAGCGGGGAGTGACAATGGGAGCTGTATCTCGCCGAAAAGTCATCTCGACAGACGCGTCCAACACGGGTTGGGGCGCGGTCTGCAAGGGCTCTCCGGTTTTCGGCCTATGGTCAGTTCAGGAAAAGCTCCTTCACATAAATTGTCTGGAAATGATAGCGGTCGAGTACGCGCTCGGCGCTTTCTCCCGGTCATTCAGGGTCACCACGTCCTGGTCCATTCGGACAACAGATCTGTGGTATCCTACCTAAACCGTCAGGGCGGTGTCAGATCCAGGAACCTCTTCCATCTGACAAAACGCATACTGAGTTGGTCCCAGTGCCACCTGCGCCGCTGAGGGCGACGCACGTGCCAGGCCACCTGAACGACGGCCCGGACAGACTGTCCAGAGACAATATTCCCCCAGGGGAATGGTCCCTGCACGCTCAAACAGTCCAGACGTTATGGCACCTATTCGGCAGAGCAGAGATAGACCTCTTTGCGTCCAAAGAGAACTCTCACTGCCCAATATTTTTCTCGAAGCGAGGATGCGCTGGCCCAGGACTGGCCCAGACGCCCGCTTTACGCCTTCCCTCCCATCTCGCTATTGCCACAGGTAATGCAGAGGATCAGGGAAACGCGTCACTCGGTGCTCCTCATAGCCCCGCGTTGGGAGAATCAGACATGGTTCCCGGAGCTTACGCAGCTGTCACTGACGGTGCCATGGCCCATCCCAGTGAGAGCAGATCTCCTCTCTCAAGCTCGCGGCACAATCTGGCATCCCCACCCAGAGCGCTGGGCGCTGCATGCGTGGGTGATCAACGACTACCCGTCGCTCTGCCAGAAGGAGTAATAAACACCATCATACACGCTAGAGCCCCTTCCACGAGAAGACTCTATGCGTCAAAATGGTCTGTGTTCTCAAAATGGTGCACCGACAGAGACCTGGACCCGTGGACATGTGGGGTGTCGTCGCTGCTCGTATTTCTACAAGAGCTGCTGGATAAGGGCAGATCCCCATCCACGCTCAAAGTGTATGTGGCGGCAGTTGCGGCGTTCGCTGAACCCCTGCACGGCCAGTCATGGGGTAAAAACGAGCTGGTCATCCGCTTCCTCAGGGGAGCTAGAAGGATGAACCCCGCGCCCCCATCGGTTCCTATCTGGGATCTTTCTATAGTTCTCGAAACTATGAAAGCCCCCTTTCAAACCACTTCAATCCGTGGATTTGAAATACCTTTCACTCAAAACCGTTTTTCTGACTGCCCTGTCATCAGTCAAACGTGTGGGAGACCTTCACGCGCTGTCTGTCAGCGCTGCGTGTCTTGAGTTTGGACCAAGTGGCTCCAAGGTAATTTTAAAGCCTAGACACGGCTATGTTCCCAAGGTGATCGGTACTCCTTTCAGAGCACAGGTCATTTCCCTATCGGCGCTGCCAGCACCGGATAGCGAACGCGACGCCAATCTCCTTTGCCCGGTCAGAGCACTGAGATTGTATACTGCGCGCTCCGCTGCTTTCAGACGCTCCGAGCAGCTTTTCGTTTCGTTCGGAGGGCGCACCAAAGGTCTCGCCGCCTCGAAACAGACACTATCTAGATGGATAGTGGACGCTATTGCTGCTGTATACGCGTCAAAAGACCTGCCATGCCCGTTGGGCATTAGGGCTCACTCCACTAGAGGCATGGCATCCTCGTGGGCATGGTCCAGCGGGATTTCCATACACGACATATGTGTGGCAGCGGGATGGACTTCCCCCTCCACCTTTGTCAGATTTTACAATATGGAAGTGCCCGCTCTGCAGGCAAAACTACTAGCGGTTTAATACGCTACAGCTCCCCTGGTGAGCTGCACTGATGGGACACATTCTACACAGACCGGCACCGCCGCTCTGTCGTTCCCTTCCCTCTATGTGCTTATGTATTACACAATCAATGACCCGCATTCTTGCCGGCCAAATATTATTTCCCCACTCATAAGGGCTCCCCCGGGTTCCCCCTTAATTCCCTGGGGCTCATACAGTGGATGCTTGGCGCGCACGGCGTTGACAATGGGTTCCCGTAGCGTAAGCTAGCTTACGCAATACGAGAGAACCTCTCGTAAGAGAACGTATCGGTTACCTAACGTAACCTCGGTTCTCTCTAGATGAGGGAACGAATATTGCGTAGCCGGCCGTGCTCGCGCCACGAGCAACTTTTCGCTTCAGTCAATGAAAACCAGGGTTCCAGCCTACGAACTATGCTTATATGCACTCTAGTCACGCCCATTTTGGCGGGCTTTGATGCAGTGAGCGTGCGGACGCCTCTCATTGGATGCGAGTTCGCCCAAGCTCGTCTATAGGCTGCAGCAGTTGCCACAGAGCAACCTATGAGCTAGCTAGCCCGCTCAAGGTCTGCAGCTGCCGCACTGCGTTGACAATGGATACAAAAATTAAGGATAATTTTTTGGCTTCAATATCTCAGAAAAGATGAATCTTTCCCGTAGTGTAAGCTAGCTTACGCAATACTCGTTCCCTCATCTAGAGAGAACCGAGGTTACGTTAAGTAACCGATACGATTTCCTGTTCCCTCATGTGATCTTGTCATGTGTTTCCCCTGTTCATGTGTCTTGTTTTCATTGGTTCATTGTTTGAGTTCTTGTTAGCAGTCTTGTCTTTTCATTGGTTAAAGTTTATTAGTCTTGTTATCTCGTTTAATGTTCTGGCTGTTGATTGGTTGTCATGTTACTCTTGTCCATGTATTTAAGCCATCATGTTTGCCATTGTCTCTGGTCAAATATTGTTGATGTAATGTTGTCAAGTAATTTTGTTTTGTTTTCACGTATTTGGATTTATTTAACTTTCTGAAATAAAACTGCACTTGGGTTCTCAATTCATCATCGTCTCATCCACGTCTGTTCCTGCCTTTTCCTTTATTTGGGTGATTTTATTAATAGTTTATTTTTCACTTGTTGCTGCTTGAAGGGGAATTGAGGGGAAATGCGCTCTCTCATGAGGTTAAGAGATGAAAGTGTAACGGAGGTATTTTTCTCTATGGGGACTTTTAGTTTTGACGGGTTTTTTTCTTTCTCCGGCGTATTCGCGGGAGATGAGAAGACGTCTGGGAAGAAGAGTGAGCAGTGTTACGAGGCAACTCGTCATGATCGCGGAACGAGAGGTGGGCACGTTTTCGCGGACGCTGTAGGCCTAATGCAAGACTGCGGTGTACGGTCTTAAGATTAAGTTTGGCGGTTTTAGTGTACAGACTAAACATTGTTGTGTGAGACTGGAGACGAGGTTAAAGCAGAAGTTCGGTTGATTGCGTCAAATGTACACTGTACAGAGCATATGGTGGCAAGTCTGAATTAACACCTGTCTATATATTTTAATGTATAACAGAACAATGATTAGTATATAGTAAATGTCATGTCCGTGGAGAGTCAACTGCAAAATCCTTAGCTGCTCGCATTCTGAGAGGAACTCCTCAGACAGCAGCTATGAAAAGAGGGCTGGACCTGGAGCCTGACATACTAAAGCAATATTCTGATTTCTGTGATGTCACTGTGACGCAGTGTGGGGTCCTCATCCACCCTGATGCACCTCACCTTGCAGCCAGCCCTGATGCCAAAGTTTTCAACCCCAGAGAAACACCACCATTTGGGTTGGTAGAGGTTAAGAGTTGTGATGTTGAAGATGTTGCTCAAGTTAAACACCTGATCACAGTTCGAGGCCAGGCTTGCCTTAAGAAAAGCCACAGATATTACTATAAGGTTCAAGGCCAGCTGGCCATAAGCGGACTTCAGTGGTGTGATTTTATAACAGATACCCACACTGACTTCACAGCTGAAAGAATATTTAGGGATGAGGAGATCATCAACTCAATGCGACAGAAGCTGGATTGTTTTTATCACAACATCTACATGGATGTATTACTACGTTAAGGCAGAATTTTCAAATGTAAATATTTCTATGAACATCTGATGCATGTAATTCCTGTTGTAAATACTTTTTCAATTTACAACTTAAGTCAGTGTTGCATTGTATATAAATATCCTTTGTCTTATCGAGCAGTGGTCGCTCTTCAACCAGTTTTCAACCTTGTTTGTAGCTTTGAGCTGCTATGAAAGTTTTGTATTTGTTTCCTTCATCTCACATAAATGCTATTACCAAATATGCAAATAAAAAAAAATGGCAAGTTTTAAAGATATTCTCTTTCTTTATTGGTTAAGATGTAAATTCATTTTACTCTGGATAAACTTTTTCCAGAATGCTTCACAACATTGTTTATTAATAACCATGAAAATATAGTAACCCCTATGTTCATACAAAGCATAGAAATTTAAAAATATATTACAAAGCACTTGTATTTACAGTATATCTACACAGTGTCAAACACCTAAAAGTAGAAGAATTAATTTAGAATTAATCTCACCCAAGAAAGGAAACACTTCAGACGGGTTTGTCCCCTTTGATATCAAGAGGTCCCTGATAGTTTGAGAGTAGGCAACAGATGGCCCACAACTGATTGACTGAACCTACCATAGAAAGAGGAACAAGCCCATCCCAAATGTGGTACTCCTTCACCCTGTGTATCGCCCTCTCAACTAAAATTCTCAAGCGGGCAATAGCCTGGGTCTTCAATGTGTCCTCTGTGCTGAGCTGATTTGATTTTTTCAGTGGAGGGATGATGAGCGTTGCCCCCACCTGTGACAGCATCTTCTCAATCTGGAACCCCTTGTCAGCCATTACTCCATCTTCTGGTTGAAGTAACTGTAAGATCTGTGATTGCCGTGTTATTTCTATATCAGAGATGGAGCCTGTGTACAATTTCGAAACAAATGTGATAAAAATGGACATAGGAATAAAATGAATGATAAATCACATCAGCATATGGAAATGGTTTGACATTTAGCTTTGATAAAAATGTAACACTTGTTAGTAAACTTGTGGCAATACACAGGCTAACCGTGATTTAACAGTTATCTTGGTGCTAGCTAACTTTCTACTTTCTCCTCCACGACAGTCACACGTTAAAGAATGCAATAAGTTACTGGAAATGATCATTAACGTCATCAAAATAATCTAAATATAAGAACCAATAACGCTACATACGTAAATATTATTATTATTTTAATTTTACCTTTCGTATTGTCGGTGATCACCTTCTGTGTTTTCCTGAAGTAACTTTAACCAGCGCGCGTAAGTTAAAACGGAAGTACGTTTACCCTGCTTTGCGGAAAAGCGGAAGTTATCTGACGTCATTGTGAAAAGGGCCTATTGCGCTACACCAATGTCTTCCCAACAACAGCAAAGAACTGTTTTGTGCATCCGCGCTTTTTTCTTTTTTACTTCTTCTTTATCTTCGATTTTGTTATTGCCAACCAGCTTAGAGGTGCACTGCTGCCACCAACTGGACTGGAGTGGGGACTTTAACCACCTTCCGTTTCAACTGAAATGCTTTTCAGTTGTGTGTGTGAGAACGTAATAATTTTAGTTGTGTGTGTGAGAGCGTTTCAGTTGTGTGTGTGACAGCGTTTCAGTTGTGTGTGTGACAGCGTTTCAGTTGTGTGTGTGTGAGAGCGTTTCAGTTGTGTGTGTGAGTGCGTTTCAGTTGCGTGTGTGAGAGCGTTTCAGTTGCGTGTGTGAGAGCGTTTCAGTTGTGTGTGTGAGAACGTAATAATTTTAGTTGTGTGTGTGAGAGCGTTTCAGTTGTGTGTGTGAGAGCATTTCAGTTGCGTGTGTGACAGCGTTTCAGTTGTGTGTGTGTGAGAGCGTTTCAGTTGCGTGTGTGAGTGCGTTTCGGTTGCGTGTGTGACAGCGTTTCACTTGTGTGTGTGTGAGAGCATTTCAGTTGTGTGTGTGAGCGTGTTTCAGTTGCGTGTGAGAGCTTTTCACTTGTGTGTGTGTGAGCGTAATAATTTCAGTTGTGTGTGTGAGCGCGTTTCAGTTGGGTGTGTGAGCATTTCAGTATAGTATGTGAATGAATTTAGTTTCATATGTGTAGGTGCATGGTAATTCTGAATAATGTCCCTAGGGGCACCTCATATTCAACTGTCAATTTGAACTGTGTTTGTGATAACTGAGTCTATTGGAAACTGAATCATAAAATTGATTCATAAGAATCGTTTAAGTGGATAATTTGGGGTGGGATGAGTTATTTAAGGTGAATCATTTGGATTTATCTATAAGAGTCATCGGCACCCAGTGTTGTTTGTAAATCGGTTTGTGCCCCAATACTGAAATTATTTTTTGGAAACATTTCTGAGTGAATGTGTTAACCATTTGAAGGTTTTCTAGGGCTTCCGAATAACTGTTTTATTTTTGTTACTTTTTGTTATTTTATTCTATTGAAATAAGTCCTTTCTGGAGAAATATAAATAAAATTTCCTAAGGGAAGAAAAATAAATTATTAATTGTTAAAATTAAGACATTTGACAGTTATTTTTGAACTTACCTTGGGGTAGGGGCGTCTCACTTGCACTATTGAGTTTAGGAAGGTGGGGATGTGAATTCGAGTTTTTTTCATCACATGCACTTCAGGAAGCCACCGTATCGACATACTCACCTGAAGCCTACACTACCTATTCCTCTAGTATATCCTGAAATAGTGTAAGATAAAACATATACACATAACGTGTATATCGAGGCTCAAAG
Source organism: Xyrauchen texanus (assembly GCF_025860055.1). Classification (NCBI taxonomy): domain Eukaryota; kingdom Metazoa; phylum Chordata; class Actinopteri; order Cypriniformes; family Catostomidae; genus Xyrauchen; species Xyrauchen texanus. The sequence goes on from NC_068287.1 coordinate 22,162,122, forward strand.
CACTGGAGTGGGGACTAAGATCCTTCCGCTTTTAAGTCTTCCAGGGTAATGTTTTAATTTTCCCCTACGAGGCGAGACTTACAGTCCCGTTACATTTGGCGTCACGAACAGGATAGAATAAGACTGTATTTACTTTTTTTTTGTGTGTGTCACAAGTCCCAGGCCTACAAGCTTAAGAACGGCAGAGTTTGAGGAACTGAAGAGGGAGATGGCGGAGATGCAGAGGCGGTTTGCCGAGCAGGCGGGAGCACTCGACCAAGCAAGAACCGAACAAAGAGAAGCCCTGTCACTAGCCAGAGCTGTTGTCGAGCATCAAGCCACTGCTCAAGCACTCCCAGCTACCATTTATATTCCCAGGGACAGGAAGTTTCCAGAGTTCAGTGGCCGTTCGACCAATACTGGACAGTTAAGCGTCGAAGAATGGGTTGCGTCAATGAAATCTGCCTTCCAAGTGATGAGAGTACCTGCAGAAGATCGTGTAGAGTTGGCGAAACAGCATCTCAAAGATGAAGCCAAAGCGACTGTGAGGTTCATGTTGGGTGATGGCGAAAAATCTACCGATGATATCTTTCAAGTCCTGCTAGACACCTATGGAGACAAAGTGCCAATTGGAACCAGAGTGAAAGATTTCTATGAACGCAAGCAAATGCAAGGAGAGACGATCCGCTCATACGCATATGACCTTCAAGAGAGACTCAGCCGAGTTCAGCGCAGAGAGCCAAACAGGGTTCCAGAGGCCGAAAGTGTGTTAAAAGAACAACTTGTCCTGGGCTTTCGAGATGATTTTCTGAGGCGTGAAATGAAAAGGCGAGACTTACAGTCCCGTTACATATGTCTGTCTTGTGTTTCGTTTTCTGACTTTGTGTGAGCGCACAGCTTCGGTTGTGACTTTCCTGCCGTGTGCTCCTCTGTTGGTTTCATGTTCGGAGCATGGTGTTGTTAGAATGTTGGTGCGGCTATCCTTATGAGGACTCTCAATAGACATAATGATTTTTATACTGTGTGAACTATAGATTCAATCCCCTAAACCTAACCCTCACAAAAAAACTTTCAGCATTTTTACATTTTCGAAAAAGCATAATGTGTTTTTTAAGTGATTTGAATTATGGGAACACTAGAAATGTCCTCATAAACCACATTTATAGCATAATACCCTTGTAATTACCAGTTTGTAACCTAAATAATTTCCTCATAACCACCCAAACCAGCCCACACACACACACACACACACACACACACACACACACACACACACTAGTTATGACATCACAATCGTAATGGCTACAGTATCCCTTAGGGTACCTTGATTGTGCCCAGACGATTTAGAATTAAAGTCTTATTACCAACACTCATTGCATAATTATTGTGTTTGTATGTTGTGCTATGGTTGGTTATTGCTATGGTTGTTTATTGTTAATAGTAATGATATAGGACAGCAAGCCTAATTTGTTTCATGATGTCAAATTGAAACCGTAAATTGCTCATGTCAAAAGGTTTTAAGGTCATAAAACATTTCAGCAACTTTCTATGAACTACTGCCTCTGTTCAGCATATTGAGTCATGAAAGTATGCCACAGCGTTAAACTGTTCATCGTCTGACTATAGCAGTGCGTGCGCCGCTCTGAGTGTACTACAGCTGGGGGAAATTAACAAGCACTCTAAAATCAAAAGACCCCATCCATCTTTTCTCCTCACTCTGCTTTTCTCTCCCACTTTTCCGCTCCTCCTGAGTGACAGATTGAAAAGATGCAGAGATTACTTATTCTTTGTCCCCAAAGTGAACAAAAAACAAAGCAAAGAAGGGGAGGGAAAATGAAAGGAGCGATATTTGGTTCAGGGGGTGGGGGGAGCAGGCATAAGTATGGGCGATAGAGATAAGGAAGATGGAGACAGAGAATTTTTCAAAACAGAGATAGAAAGAAAGCTAGAAAAAAGAGATAGAGAGAGAAAGAGAGAGAGAGAGAAAAGTGAGCACAAGACTACAACCTGGAAAAGAAAGAATCAATCAGATACTTTTGTTCCATTTTATTTTAGCAAATCTCTGCCTTAAATCACTTCCACTACAGTGATCAAACAATGAATTTTTATCTCACAGAGGACATGAAAACATTTTCTCTTATGTGGGATTTTCCAGAAATTTCTTTATTTGAGTTAAAACACACTACACATAATAAAATCCATTTTGAACCATCAGGTTTCTTGCACCAAAACTGACCATTAGAATTAAACAGTTATTGTTACTGTACCTTTAAGACTTCTATTTGTAAATTACCTCTGTCATTGTTGACTATTGGCTCTTCACGTGTGAAAAAAGTCATATCAGGGCCAATATTGTTGGCTCTGCCCCTTTCTTGTTCCAAATAAAACATGCTGCCCTGAAATGTCCCACACAAACAGTTCAGGTTAGGCTGAAATTATCAGTGACTTAGATCAAAATAAACTATAGTTACTTGTTTCTAACATTGGGATCCTTTGATAGGATATGCAGAGATGCATTTGGTACCCCACAGCCAGAAACGGTAGCATTTTTGCTAGAATTTCCCCCAAACCTAACTGTTTAGTTAAGCACTGATCTATGAAAGTGTTGCCAACTTGAATAATAGCATATTTTTCCTCTGGTGTTTTGGAATAATAATAGCACTTTTCCTGATGCTTTCTTATTACTTCACTTTGACTGGGTGAGCAATGCTGTTGAAAACTCATTAAGTGTAAACTAAAGCTGAAAATGGAAAGTTATAAGTTAATGTGATCATGGATGTGATGTTTGTACAACCCATTTTTGCAGCTTCATTTTAATAAACAGTCAAGTAGACAATAGAGAGAGCTTTGCATTGTGATCGTTGTCTGCACTTCAAATAATTTTATTTCAAAAGAAAAAATCTTATTTACATGATATAGTTTCTTTAAAAAGTGCTTCAAAGAGCATAAGGAAAGAGAACAAAAGCTGTTCAAAGATTCAGTGATTTGAAGGGTGAGTAAAGGACAGTGATGGAGAAGGATTGATCTCTCACTGTTCCACTGAGACTGCAATAAACCGATCTTTACATCATACATACTGCTCACTACACCCACCTCCCTGCAGTCTGAACCTCAACCACATGGGTCGTTCTTTTCAATCATTCCTCCATCTATCAAATTCTGTTTTTCTTTGAGACATACAATGCACATGCAAAATGCCTTAAACATTTATTTAACTACCTCTTCACAGAACTGCTCTTCAGGATCATTGTTTTTGTATGACTTATGGCTGGTTCACACTGTCCGAACAAACACCAGCATTTAAAACATTTTAAAGCTTTCTGTTGGCTTTAGAATGTTGAGAAATATAATGGTCAATTTCTAACTGGCCAAACAAACACCAACATTTCATATAGTTTAAAGTTGGTGGTTGGATTTAGAATGTGTCACGGTCCTGTCAGTCTGTCATCTAGGCAGCATGCACTCACATCAATAATTTATGTCTGACTCTTGCGAACACAGGTGCGCCTCTCGTTGTGCTTGCGTTGCGCGTCTGGATCGTTAGCTGTCTTCACGTTGTGCTGAATTCACTCACTTCGGTCTGAGGTGTCAGGTTTGTGTGTGGCCGAACTCTTGCAAAGATGTCCTGTCTCATTTTGTCGCCTGTTGCGTGCATCGTGTGGTGTTTGCATTGTGATGTATGCTCAGGCTTTGTCTAGTGTGGAAATGCGTGGCATCTCTTTGTTTGGCATTGCTATGCATTCTCTCGTTGTGTGTGCTGTCCAGTGCCAGTTCATCTAGTTTTGTGTCTCATGTCGGTCCTGTTCCCTGTTTGTGATCGGTCTGGTTGGTTCTGTATCCAATTATATCTGCCCCGGCCTAGATTATACTTTTCCCCTACAGGGTAGTTTATGTTTGTTTTTACCTTTTTGTGTTAATAAATCCCTTTTATTTTTACTCTGCATTTGGGTCCTGAGCCTCTGCTTTTTTCTGATAAATACTGACAGAATGTTTAGAAACATAACTTTCATTTGCAAACTGTCCCAAAAAAACAACAACAACATTTCAAATATTCTAAAGTTGGCAGTTGGATTTAGAATGTTTAGAAACAACTCATTTTCAAACTGTAACAACAAACACCAACAATATATTCTAAAGTTGGCAGTTGGATTTAGAATGTTCAGAAACATAACTGTCATTTTCATACTTCTAAAACAAAAACCAGTATTTCAAATTTTTCTAAAGTTGGTTGTTGGAATTACAAGTTTCAGAAACATAGCTGTTATTTTCAAACTGGCCCAAAAACCACCAACAATTCAAAGTTTCTAAAGTTGGCTGTTTGATTTAGAATGTTGAGAAGCATTACTGTCTTTCAGAATTATTTCAAAATTCCCCACTAATCACCAACTGGACATGTTTACATACATTTAAGAAAATATAGAAAAATGTCCTTATGCTGTTTAAGGTATTAAGAGAAAGTGCTCCAAGGTTTCTAGGTTTCTCCCGGAGAACGCAGTTTATGTGTTTATTTAAACCCATAAGCAGCGTTCCTACAGTTCCTATTTTTTTGAAAATGCACATGTGTGTGAAATGACCTCAAATTCATGTACATGCACTCTGTGGGAGTCCCTGAGTTTTACATGAGAGGGAATCCCCACTATTGCAGTCTAATTATGGGGAGTCGGAGACGCAAGTTCGGGAGAGAGAGATACACATCTGGCTATGCTGTGTGTGTGTTTATGTTTGTTTTATGTTGTTTTAAATTCAGTTACGTCATTAAAGTTATGTTGACTGTTCTGCCGGTTCCCGCCTCCTCCTTGCCCATTGTTTACCCGTTACAATCTGAAAATTAAGCTAAGCAACAGAAAATTTAATATTAAAGTCTTCCACGGATGCCATGTTTGTTACTAACACAAGCATTGTGGGGAAATTACTGCTAACTGACTGAGCTGCATGTATACAGGAGTAAGTGTGTGCTGCTTAAACAGTGCATGTAAACCAGAATGCTGCTTTCTCGTAATAACATTCTTTCTCGCAATAACCAACTTTCTCACAGTAACCCACTTTCTTAAAATAAGTTGCTTTCTGGAGTCCATGTAAACATAGTCATTGATCCAACAAAGCCAACAATCGCAGGTGTTTGCTAGGACAGTTTGAACTGAGTGTCATCTGCTGTACAAACTGGTGCTATCCATTTTTCTGATAAGCTGGGCTAAGTTGGAACTGTCCCTGGTGCTGAAAATAATACCTACTGTCCTATTACCAGAAATTCTTCCATTTACGGCATGTTATGTATTGTTGCTGTCAAGAATGGTACAGAATGTGTTGGCTGCAGTAATACTTTTCAGAAAGCCTGTGAATGTGTGTAATGTAACTCTTGGTGACTCACAAATAACAGCTGGTGTCTTCCCTAAAAAATTGACCGCATATATTTGGGTTGACTCTGTTCAGCTTGCCTCCCTGTTAGCCATGATATAGACAGACGATGACCACTTTTAATCCAGGACATCACAAATGGAGTAGGTTCAAAGAGCTCAGTGGGTGGACCATTTATGTAAATTGATAGAAGAGAAGACAAGCTCTGGAGTTCCCATAGAACATCCTTTATACATGCCAAATCATATAGAAAACTTTTGTGATGTGCTTCAAAAGCCCTTTGTATTGTTGTCTTTCAACATCAGTCTGAGATGTGTCTTCACTCTCCATTTGAAAATGTTTTGCTAGTGCAGGGAAACTTTTCCACACTGCTTTTACTGTGTTGAAACTACCGGCTTCCCATCTAATCGTGAAGAGCTGGCTAATTTCTAGAATTTGAATTTACAGATCTTTTGCTGCTTCTCATGGTAATCTTGCATTCTTGTTGGACTGGTGAAACAAGGTGTACAGCTTTGAGAGGAACACTTCAAAATGACAATGATACACTTTTTAATGAATCATTCACAGCTAACTTCAGCCAGCATGACAAGCATAGAATGGATTTAACTCTGGGGAAGTCATGTTTTAGCTTTGCAATCACAAATTTTTTTTGGCCTGTCAAAACTGAAGCCCCATCAGCAGTAATACCAATGAGATTCTTCTGCAGAACATTAAAAAAAATAGCTATTTAAAATGTTAAATAGAATCAGCATTGGTACCCTCTTTTAATTCCACCAAATAATTATTTTTTTCAACATAACCTTCTCCAGTGACATCAGATCTGACTAATATGATGAGGAAGACAACACCAAATACAGTGCTCTCATCAATTGTTACACTAATGCAGGAGTTTTAGCTTTTATATGGGACACCGCCCTGTTTTTAAGTTAATTTGATATGTTCTCTATAAGCACATGAGTGATCTGAGCAGTGCACCTGTCCCATTGCAGTCCCATTCAGGTCTTAGAGTTTCAGTAGAGGAGTAATCTTGACTATCTTTCTTTTGCAGTTGTGTATGCAGTCCTAAATGAGCTTGTCGTTTCATTGATCAAGTGTGCATTCATTTCTGTTATGCTGGTAGGAGGTGTTTCCTTCTGTTTCATGTCAGCTATGTTTGTAAATTTTCTTAGCCAGTGACTTTTTTCTCCTACTACTCATTACTCCATTAATCCACTCATCAGAACACAGTCCAGGTCTTTTGTCAGACAGTAACAATGTCTTTGCATTTTTGCATATGGTGCATCCTATGCTCCCAACCTGTATGTACAGCCACAGATTTCTGTCCTTCCAGCCACACCACTGCTCTCTAGTCCAGCAATCTGGACTCTGATTTTAAATGAAAATGCCCCCACAGTTGTTGACCGGTTGGGTGCGACGCTTTTCAGCTCCACATAAACACACTCAGTTTCATGCATTTCTCGTTGCAGCTTTATCCCCCGCCAACCAACACTGAAATCACCAACAACTGGGCGGGATAATTAGCTTCAGGTGTCCATCCCGGCCTCGCTCCTCTCAATCGACGCTCGGCCCACCCCGCTCTCCACAACTGGCTTCTATTATAACAATGCTACAGCCAGTATCTTCTACTTTGAAGTTTCCTTTGCAGGCCAAAATTTCTGTTTATGTTGAATACTGCTCACTCACCAATAGTATTTCGACACTGCCGAGTTGCCAGATTTGAACAAGTTTATAGGCAAACAACACTGCGTGCTGCAGCCATGGAAACCAGCAAATGAACTGGATCAGAGATAACAGATTCCACCCTACCTAAAAAACCTTGCCATCCGTTGAAAAACCACCATGAGGAGAGGCATAGTAAAACATGGATAAATATTGGAGATGCCTTTGGAAGATGGAGACAGCTTGAAGCCCAGACATTTTTGAAAAAGTTGTCAATCTTACATATAGCACCTTTAAATTATTAAAGTGATGGGGCCAGTATTTTTTTCTGCATTTGGCACCTGACCTAAAAAGTTTGGACACCCCTGATCTAATCAAATCATCATGGTCATCGCCTCTCTTCCTGCATTCATTTTTTTCCTTTTCTTGCTCTCTTCCACTCTGTCCAGTCTCTTCTTCCTTTTCCCCCTCTCTTGTTGTGAATCTGGGTCATTCACTAGCATGACCGACAGTCTCCCATTATCACCCTTCTCCCTAAAGCAAGAGTGAGAAAGATGGAAGGAAACAAGAAAGGAAATGCAGGTGAGAGAGGAGTAAGGGATGAGAGAAAGTCACAGATTGCCCTGTTTGTCTAATCGCATGCTCTGATTGGCTGCTCGTCCTACTGGTGTCATATTCTGCACTCTTTACATGTTCATGCATCGTCATCATCCTCACATGAGTGTAACACTCTAATGCACGCTCACTCATTCACATGCAGACACTGCTGGAATAATGGTTTACTTACAGTGGATTCTTTCAGCCTGTTCTTATCTAAAGCTAATGGACTAACTATCATCCTTTTCTGTTCAAATGAGTAAGTGACAGTATAGTCTTTTTAAAGACGCTTATTTCTCACATATTCTTCTGTTAATGTGTGTGTGGGTTTGAATAAAGATGTATTCTGCTGTGATAAGCTTACAAGTCTGTTGTTTTGCCAAGCTTTTAGTGATCATTTGCATAAACACTATTGTATATGTATTTATATGTTACGCTTTGTTTCTACCATCCTCTTTTCCTCCCTTTCATCTCTCGGTGTCTGTCACTCATCCACAATCCTTCTTCCCTACTTCCCTACTTTCTTCCTTAATCTTTTCTTCCTCTTTGTATTCCTTGTTATTTGTCTGACTGTCAATTTGGCTGGTAATTATTTCTCACAGTAGAAGTTTTAAATGGATAGTTCACCCCAAAATTAAAATTCTGTCATCATTTACTCACCCTCATATTGTTAGAAAACCAGGAGACGTTGTCTCAATCACTGTTTTTGTACATGTTCATTGTATGTACAAACAGATGTAATGAAAGGAATGATGACTGAGGTCCCTAACATTCTGTATAACATCTTTTGTGTTTTTTTTTGTTCTCTGACACATGCACACACACACACACACACACACACACACACACACACACACACTTGTTATGTCTATCCTTATGAGGATTCTACATAGACTTAATGATTTTTATACTCTGCGAACTATAGATTCTATCCCTTAACCCTAACCCTACACCTAAACCTAACCTTCACAAAAACTTTCAGCATTTTTACATTTTCAAAAAACATTGTTTAGTATGTTTTTTAAGCAATTTCAATTATGGGGACACTAGAAATGTCTTCATAAACCACATTTATAGCATAATACCCTTGTAATTACCAGTTTATAACCTAAAAAAAGTCCTCATAAACCACTCAACCCTATTTGATCCATTCTGTGTCTTTTTCTAGAGTAATATATTTAATATATTTATTCGATCAGTCTAATAACTGCCTCAACTTTTCTGTAATGTCCTTTTTTTGATGCTAACAAATCAAACAAACTTTTAAATGGTAAAGTATCTGTGTAAAACAAGTTATATTAAACACAAAAAAAGGCTAATTCAGACATATTGTGTTTTCGTTGTGTTGGTGTGATCTGACATTGTTGTCTAGCTGGCTAACCAATTTAACACTTTGAACAAGCTCTAGTTTGTGTGCTTTTGGTCCTTTGGTAATTCAGCTCAACTATTTTGAGCTGTCTGGCTTTATGTGTGTCAAGTGTAGCTCCACCATTATTTCTCAAGCTGAGGCATGAAAATTATGATTTCTAAAAAAAAATTCTGTGGCACAAGTCTGTAGGCATCAGATAAGAGATGTTGCATCTTTTGTTCACCAGATGCGAACACATGGACACATGGCCAAATGCGAACACATGGACACATTTAGTGCATATTTTGACTTTGTGTGCACACAAATACAGACTTTCTTAAAAACTGACATTTCCATGTTCAGTATAAGAACCATCACAGGTTGTCCTTCATACACGTAACAGCTAAAAAAGAATAGTTTGAACATCAGAATTGGGATTTTTTTTTTCAATAGTTAAACAGATTGCACTCTCTCTTTTTCTCAGTTTTTCTATATTTAGGCTATTCCTTCTTTGCCAGTTTGAAATATTTCCATGCCTTGTCATCATGTTGTTAGAATGTGTGTGTGTTTTCTCATGAATTTGTGTTTTGATATGTGATTGATGCATTCCATGACAGATATCCATGTGTGACACAATGTTTCTGTGCTGAATTTGTAATTCTTAACCTTCAGAGACATTGTGAATATGCATGTTATTGTCAGTGTGTGTGTGCACATTTTACCATGAAATTGTAATATTTATACTGCTGAATTCTTGGAAAAACGTTTTGAAAAGGATGAGATATTCCAGAATACATAAAGCTTATCAGTATAAGCCAAGACTCATAAACCCATACTGCCCTGTTGCTGTGCATGTACACACGCAGACACACATGCACACAAAATCTGTAATTAAAGTTTGTTTACTTAATTCGTAATTGTTTTATTTGATGATAATAGCATCTGGTAGCTGTAGATAATTACATGCTGTTTTTTTTTATTGAAATTGTTCCAAACAGAATTCCATTTCCTCTGGTATGAAAAGCAAAGCTACTGCCCCTCTGTTACCAGGTCTTTATATTAGCCCATGAGAGTGCTTATCTGTGTGTAAAACAGCCTATGCCAAGAACAGAACAATGTGTTTACTGATATGCATTCAGTGTGTGTATACACACATGAAACTGCATACAGTATATTTACATATTAAGCCATTTATAGATATGCTTAGACATTACACCCATTCCATTTTATGTCTGTTTGCAGTCTTGTTTAACTCATTAGACTCTATTAGCCCAAACAGCAACTGGTGGATCATAATACTAGCAATGCCAAAGTCATGGCTTTGATTTCCAGGGAATGCATTGATTAATAAAATGTATACCTTTAATACACTGTAAGTTGATGTGGATGAAAGTGTATCCCAAAAATGCATTTAAAAAAGCTCTGAAAAAGCTGCATGAGGGTAGTCCTGACCCGGGATTGATACAGGAACTGCGCTCTGTGACTGACTGCAGGCGACTAAGCCTACGGGCTCTCGGGCAGGTGATGTCCACTATGGTGGTCCAGGAGCCCCACCTGTGGCTCAACCTTACAGAGATGAGGGACGCCAACAAAGTTCACTTTCTTGATGCCCCATCTCTCAAGGTGGCCTGTTCACCGACACTGCTGAGGACTTTGCCCAGCAGTTCTCACTAGTCAAGAAGCAGACGGAGGTGATCCGTCACATCATGCCCCAGCATGACTCCTCTGCCACCTGCGGCCACAACACCAGCTCCTGATGCTCCAACACTGACTGCTCGGCCTCAGCATAGAGCCTCCCACAGGAAGTTGATGCCCCCCCCATCCCTCAGTCTGGCACCAAGAACCCCACTTGGGCTTTGAAGCATCCCTGAAACGGGTGACCCATAGGTGAGGAGACCCATTGTCAACCAGGAGGTAGTGCACAAACCACTCCATCCAATCTTTGGTTCTTTGATTTCACTGCATACCCAAGGGGCACCAGCACTCTCATTTTCAAAAAAGGAGCAGTTTCCTCATTCTCTGGGTCACACATTTGGTGTCTATGGCCGTACATCGAACACTCGCAGCAGGGTGCGCTGCGGACACGAGTCCCCCGCCTTTGAACATCCAGCAGCAACACACACATACCATGACTAGGAGTATGTGATGCACCACGAGGACATCCAGCCTCCTCTCCCGTCGCAGACCGGTTCTATGATGGGTATGCAGAGCGAGGTAAGTGCTCTAACATCTCTCTCACAGCCACGAGATCAGGACACGAGGCCTCGCGACGTGGCAGCTCCTGCTCTGCCCTGTCGCGAGGCCCCATCCGCAGGTATGTCATATGTCGATTGTGCCCTTGGTGCCCACGAAGTCTGGAGGCATGGCTAGCGCTCGCCAACCTGTCATCATCAGGACGATCTGTCTCGGCTATGTGATTCAGTTTGCCAGGTACCCGCCCAGATTCAGTGGCATCTGTTTTACCTCAGTATCAGGCAAGGATGCTTCTGTCCAGCGTGCGGAAATCGCAGTCCTTCTAGAGAATATAGATAGAGCCTGTCCCTCCAGCCGAGATGAAAAGAGGTTTTACAGCCCCTACTACATCGTACAAAAAGGCAGTGGGTTGCGGCCAATCTTAGACCTGCAAGCTTTGAATCAGGCCCTGCACAAGCTCCCGTTCAAAATGCTGATGCAGAAGTGCATTCTGTCATGTATTTGGCATCAAGATTGGTTTGCGGCAGTAGACCTGAAGGACGCGTACATTCATGTCTCGATTCTACCTCGACACCGACCGTTCCTTCGGTTTGCCTTCGAGGGTTATGCATACAAGTACAAGGTCTTCCCCTTTTTTTGCCTGAAGTCATTCAGGGGAAGAACAGCAGTCCCAGTGAAACAATTTCAGAGGCTCCTGGGGCATATGGCGTACTCAGCAGTGGTTACGCTTCTCGAGTGGATGCATATGAGAATCAGCACTGGTTTCAGACTCCAGTTCTTAGATGGGCATGGCAACGTGGTATGCATTGCGTGGCTGTCACGCCGATCTGTCAACGAACTTTCAGCCCTCGGACGGACCTTTCATTTGTACGGGCAGGGGTTCCCTTAGAACAAGTGTCCAGGTGTGTCGTTGTCACAATGGACGTGTCCAAGTCAGACTGGGGCACAATTTGCAATGGACACGCAGCCTCGGGCTTCTGGACAGGACCTTGACTGCATTGGAATATCAACTGCCTCGCATTGCTAGCAGTATTGCTGGCTCTGCCGAGGTTTCGGCCTGTGATCCAGGGCAAGCATGTGTTAGTCTGGATGGACAACACAGCGACAGTAGCATATATAAATTGGCAAGGTGGTTTACGCTCACGTCGCATGTTGTGACTCGCCCACCATCTCCTCCTTTGGAGTCAGCAGCGATTGAAGTCATTTCGAGCCACTCTCATCCCAGGTGAATTCTATTGCACAGCAGACGCACTGTCACGACATGTTGTGCTCAGAGGAGAGTGGAGAATCTGATTTGGAGTCGATATGGCGAAGCACAGGTAGACCTGTTTGCTTCCCAGGAATCCTCCAACTGTCCACTATGGTACTCCCACACTGATGCCCTGCACAGACGTGCTGGCAAACAGCTGGCCCCGGGGCTTGCGCAAATATGCGTTTCCCCCAGTGAGCCGGCTTGCACAGACTCTGTGCAAATGAAAGCACTGACCTGACTGTGCATCTCTGTGGGTCTTCACCTCGGAAAGAACAGCAATTTGTGAACAGACGCCACTTCAAGGGATATGGCTGCCTTGTAGAGGGAGCTCTGGTCTGAATTATAGTGTATACCACTGCCAGTTGTAGCCCATTTAGGTTCCAGAGGTCTGGGCACGGATGCCAAATTGTGCCCCATCCCTGAGAAAGGAGGTCGCCAGGGAGGGGCTGTCGCGAGGAGCGTGAGCTCCGAGAACCAAGTCTGGATGGGCCAGTATGGCGCCACAAACACGACTTGTTCTTTATCCTCCCTGAATTCCTGCAGGAGAGGTTGGATGGGCAGCGCCCCAATACCCCCCCCAACTTGAAAGTGCATGTGGCCAACATAGCGGCACATTATGATGCGGTAGATGGTAAGTCTTTAGCATGACCTGATCATCAGGTTCCTCAGAGGCACCAGGAGGTTGAATCCCCCTAGGTCATGCCTCATTCCCTCGTGGGACCTCTCTGTAGTCTTGCTGGGTCTACAGAGAGCACCGTTTGAGCCACTGGAGTCAGTCACGCTAAAAGACATCTCATTGAACATGGCCCTCCAGACTGCACTCACTTTCATTAAGAAGGTTGGGGACCTACAGGCGTTCTCTCAGCAATACATGCCTAAATTTCGGCCTGGCATACACTCACGTGATCCTGAGACCCCAGCCGGGCTACATGCCCAAAGTTCACACTACCCCTTTAAGGGATCATGTGGTGAACTTGCAAGCACTGTCCAGGGAGGGGCAGACCCAGCCTTGTCATTGCTGTGTCTAGTAGGCCTCTTGTGTGTTTACTTGGACCACACATAAAGCTTTAGCTTTTTTGTTTTGGGTGACAGCAGAAGGGGAAGGCTGTCTCCAAACAGAGGATTACCCACTGGATTGTGGATGCCATCACTTTGGCATAAAAGACTCAGGGCATACTATGCCATCTGGGAGTACGAGCACACTCCACTTGCAGTGTGGCATCCTCCTGGGCTCTGGTAAATGGTGCTTCTCTAACAGACATCTGTAGAGCAGCGGGCTGGGCGACACTCAATACCTTTGCCAGTTTTGTCCCATGTGTTAGAAGGCACGAACAGGTAAGTATGCAGGCAGCTGGTCTTTCTTCCCCCAGCACCCTGCTGCAGGCGAATTCGGCGGAGGAATTTGCTGCCAGGCCCAGTACTCGTGAAGTATGCCCTATCAGGTCAGCCCATGTACTTGGGGTAGGTGCACCATATGTAATGGTTCCCTGTTGGTAATCCTATATGAGGTGTTTTCCATGGTACGGTTTCCCTGATGGTACACAAATGTCTTCCCCTTGGCAGAGCTCTGCTCTACCACCAGTCTCTGTGTTTGTATAGCTCCTCCCTTCCAGGTAGGACCTACCGCAAGGGCTTCTTTCAATGTGTGGTACTTCCCGGTTGGTAAGTCCATGTGATGTGTTCTCCACATGTTAACCTCCCTTCAGGCAAAATGTGGTCTTCTCCATTGGGGAAAAGAACATCTTCCCCGGCGTGAATATATCTTGGTCCCAGCTGTTAATTTTTCATTTTCAAAGAGGAAAAGAGAGAAAAAGTCAAAAACAGCTGATGTGACCTATTTCCATTGTAAGTACCCTTGTGGTACGAGGGACTATGCGCTTAATATGGGACATTGGGAAGGTTACGACTGGGCTGTGTGCACTTGCCTGCATCTGCACCGCCAATCTGCATAACACAGTTCAGCTGGTTGTGGCGTTTTGTATAGGGACCCCTAGTGTCACTACATCGACACAATGTCAAGTGAGTTAAAGATAGGAAACATCTTGGTTACTTTTGTAACCTCCGTTCTCTGATGGAGGGAACAAGATGTTGTGTCCCTCCTGCCACCACACTGAACTACCCGCTAAAATGGCTGGGACACTGTCTCTGCTCCTCAGCACAAACCTGAATGAGTGGATGCAAGCTGTCTCCTTTTATACCTGTATGTCCGGGGTAGTGGCGTACAAATTCCACTCGCCAATTCTCATTGGCCTTTTCTCAAATATCAGAGGTGATTGGGGCTCCCAAGTTCGACCCCTAGTGTCACTACATTGACACAACATCTCGTTCCCTCCATCAGGGAATGGAGGTTACAATAGTAATCAAGATGTTTTCTTTTGTATTGTTCCTCTAGTTCTGCTCTCTGGTAATTTCTCAAAAATTCTTCACTGCTGTTATCCACAGAGAAGGGTCAACCTTGCCATGTGTCACCTTTAAAATTTTCAGCACTTTTTCAGATCTTGGAGTCTGGCCTAAATGGTAGTCATTTTAGCCTCACTATGTTGTCTGGTGAGTTGTAAGTGTTTATCTCTGAGTTTCTTATCAGTCTCTTAGAGCTTGCCAAGGAAGTAAAACAGCCATGAAACCACATTAGATCATATCTCCCTCTTCCTCTGCTTCCCTCTTTTTCTCACACACAGAAACATCAAAGTCCTGTATATGTTCTCATCCATGTCATATGTAGAGTTGTCAGAATGAACATGTTTACACATTCAATTAATTTGAAAAGTTTAATATGTACATTTTTCTTAATCACAATTAATGCATTTACCGTTAATAAAGCATAAACACAGGTTGGTTGGAAACTTTGCTATGTGTCTGCCCAGAGTCATTACACTGACACACACACCACAAACACACACAGCAGTGATTCAGTGTTAGTGACAAAATGATGGAGAAAGGAGGTCTTAATGCTATTTCTTTGTACAAAACAAGCCTGGATGGAACTTGTGACAGAAATCAAGTATTTTTCAGCCTAAGAAAGGCACATTTTAATGACCACAGAAGCACACCAAGTTTTATCTAGCACCAAAACGCTGGAAAAGAAGTATATTTAGGGTCAAATTTCAGCACTTTCAAAATCTACGATTAATTGTGATTAACTATGAAAAATTATTAGGTTAATCGTGATTACAATTTTTAATCGACTGACAGAACTATTCATATTTATGGTTGGTGTTGCAAAGACTGTTTGTGGTCCGTCTTGCTGTTCCACTGAACTCTAATGCTGTGTCTATGTGTTTGCATATGTGAGAGATAGAAAAAGAAAGAGACAAATCCACTATTTTTTAAAGAAACTAGTGATTAGGCGTTTACTTTTTGTTTGGTTGGAGGCAGCAAGAAAAAGAGCTATGATTTTAAGAAGTTGTCCTTTATGAAGAAAGTTCTGTATGTGTGTGTGTTTGTGTTGTGGAGAAAAAAAAGTATGAAAACCTTCTAAAAACCTTGGCCAGCTTTTGGTAATCATGACTCCTGTTTCTTCTCACATTTCCACAAGTAAACAATATCACTTCAGGGAACTACACAGAGTCATGCTTTCGAGGAAAAAATTATTTTGTTTTTGAATATTCTTCAATTGATATACAGTACATCAATTGGAACAGCCTGGGGGTAGCAAGAGTCCATTTCTGTAATTTATGTGCAAGAATGCCAGTGTGTTCTCTGAGCACTGATGTCTGCATTCTTTCACAAGAAATAACAGATGATTGTTTAATTAGTGGATGGCTGAAACATTGTGAGTCCAAACTAACAGCCATTTAATTACCACTATCAAATTAACAGCACTCGAACACAGAACTTTGAAAGTGTATGTCTTTGTATTTTGTATATTTAAAACAATCTGGTAAAATATGGGATTTGAAGAATATATAGGCTATGTACCCTATGTATTTAAAAGTGAAGTGTGTACTTTCTGCACCACTGGTGTTACCATGCAGAATTGCAACAATAATGAAAAATACCCAATCTTCCATTGGTTGTAAAAACAGATAGTACCATCACAAATTCATATGGTTCAGCCAGTGTTGCTCTGTCAGGCTGGTCAGGAATCTTAAAGCAAGCAGAATAGTGTTTTTAGCACAGAGCCAGAAACTGTCAGAAACTAGGAGTTAGATTTTGTTAGGCAGTGTGCAGAAACCTTTCTGTTTTCTCAAAAAAAAAAAAAGAAAAGAAAAGAAAATGACTGAAAGACAGAGCAAGCGGTGTGTGTTCCCTTGTTTAGAGGGACACACATCAGTTTTGTTTTGAATGTTTGGGGAAAGAGCATGCTGCTCTTGCGTTGGGGCGGGGCAGGTGCAAGCATTGCGATCTGTTCTCAGTCAAAATGCTTCGCACTTGTCTTGCTTACTTCCGAGAGTCAGCGCCCACACTTCCATCGTGGGGCTCTCGTATGGTCCTTCCCGTGATCCTGAAGCGTGCTCCGGCGCCTCTTCGGTTCATGAGGGGGACCATGAATCTCATGAGTCTGCTGACTTTGAGTTACCCACCTCCGAGCATTCCGGGCATGATAATAAATCATCGGAGTAATTAGTCGAGGTGATTAATCATGCGGTGGCCAGGCTTCAATTAGACTTGCAACGTGAACAAGAGACCCCCAAACAGAGGACAGATTTCTGTCTGGTGGCCAAGGGAAGGGAACGCCTCATCAGTTCCTTCCTTTCTTTGATGACCTCCATGACGAGCTCGCTCTCATTCATGGAAGAAACCTTATTCTTCCTGTGTCTTTGTGCCCTCGACGTCAATATATTCGATATATTCGGTGATGCCGCCGGTTGAAGAGACACTTGCGGGTTATCTTATGTCTGGCTCGGCATCATTATTAAAAAGACTCACTCTCCCCACAAAGCCGTGCAGGACCACCTCCACGCTTGTGGGGAAGGCTTATAAGGCAGCAGATCAGGCTGGTGCTGCCCTCCACACTATGGCAGTGTTACATGCATACCAGGCTGATCTGCTGAAGGACCTGAGTAGGACCCTCAGTAGCCCCCAAAGCAAGACCTCAGGGGAGTAATTTCTAAGAGGAAAAAAACCCGGTCTTGTGCCCAGCCTCGGGACATGCCGCGTGTATCATCCACTTCGACCCTCCCGATGCCCCATTCCCGTTGCCTCTGGTGTTTTTGGAGTTAAAGTTGTACCGTTGCTTCCTGCCTTAGTCCAGGACATGGAACATTCGACATCCCCTCAACAGGAAGTGTCAAAATTAATACCATCTCAGAGAACCTGGCAGCGTGGAAACTTCTGCCAGGTATTTCTATGTGGGTCCTAAGAACATTAGAAAAGGGCAACAGAATTAAATTAGTTTGCCACCCTCCATGTTTCAATGGCGTGGTTTCCACTACCTTGAAACCGGAGCAAGCATGTCTACTGTGGAAAGAACTGCAAAATCTCTTGGTCAAAGGGGCCATAGAGCATGTTCCCCTTCCAGAGAAAGAGTCAGGTTATTACAGCAGATACTTCCTGGTTCCCAAGAAGGGTGGGGGGTTGCTTCCGATCTTAGATCTTCGAGGCTTGAATCGCTCAGTCAGGGCGTTCAAGTTCAAGATGCTAACTATCAAGACGGTCGTGTCCCAAAGCCAACATCACGATTGGTTGGTCACAATCAATCTCATTTACGCATACTTTCATATAGAAATTCTGCCACAGCACAAAAAGTTTCTGAGGTTCACTTTCGGGGGCAAAGCCTTCCAATAACGGGTTCTTCCATTTGGCCTAGCCCTATCACCCCGCACATTCACGAAATGCATGGATGCAGCACTGGCTCATCTGCGACTCCAGGGCATCTGCATTTTGAATTACATAGATGACTTGCTAATACTAGCACAGTCTCAAGAACTGGCAGTTCAGCTAAGGGATATTGTCTTAGCTCATCTGGTTTCTCTGGGTCTCGTTTCAGTTGTGGCTAAAACCCAAGGGATTTCATCCAGGGGCCAGTCCCCTAAGGCTAATAAGGGTTACGTGGTATGCACTTCGTTCACTTTCTATGTGGTTCAGACCCCAGTTCCTTACTTTGGGTCCCACTGTAGGTGCGTCTTGCCGTCGACAATTCAAGACATTTCTAAGTGATAGGGCTCCCTCTACTAGAAGTTACGCCAATAAATGGGGTGTCTTTGAAAGCTGGTGCAGTGCACATAATGCAGATCCAGTTAACTGCCAGATTGCTGCAGTTCTATACTTTCTGCTGGAAAAATTGTAAGCAGGCACATGCCCCGCCACACTCAGGGTTTACATGGCCGTTCTATCGGCTTGCGACGCCTTGATTGACGGGGTGCCGTGTCTTGCCAGCCTGCTTAGACTTTGCCCCAGGAATGGCTAAAGCAATTTTCCACCCTCATCCTGACTACCTGCCTAAGGTTCCTTTCTCGACTGTACATCCGGTCACTCTCGAAGCCTTCTGCTCCCCACTGTTTACAATGCCGGATCAGGAAAGACTTCACAGACTTTGTCCAGTCTGTGCCCTTCAGTCTTATGTCCACCGCACTAGCCAGTAGCATAAGTCAGGGCAACTATTTGTTTGTCTGCACCAAACTGACTATGTCACATTGGGTAAGGGATGCTATTGCCCTGGCCTACGAGGCGCTCGGTTAAGCTTCGCCAGTAGTTATCAGGGCTCACTCTACCAGAGGGGTCGCCTCTAAAGCCGTGGCTAGAGGTGTCCCTCTGCAGCATGTTTGTGATGCGGCAGGCTGGTCCTCTCCGCACACATTCATAAGATTTTATAATTTGGATGTTCATGCCACTCTGGGCTCTTATGTCCTTGAGTCAACAGAAACTTTCAACCTCTTGTGCTCTTGTGAGCACACTACACAACCGTAAGGGGTCCGGACATCCACAGTGCGGCGGCGTGGGTATTCTCGTTCCCAAAGCACTAAGTCAGAGCAGCATCAATGTGTAGCTTTTTGACAGGGAACATCTTGGGTTACTTAACTGTAACCTCTGTTCCCTGATAAAAGTGCAACGAGATGCTGCACTTCATTACCGCACTGGGATACCCCAGGACTGCTCTTCAGATAAAATACCTGACGATGCACCTGTGACGCATCTATTTATAGCCCTGTTACAGGTGCATCCAGTGATGTCACCAGCAGAGGCTATAAATTGTGGTCAATTTCATTAACATATTGCACACATATTCACAGCTGGTCACACCTAAATTTGTTCCCAAAGGGCTAAGTCAGCACAGCATCTTGTTCTGCTTTTATCAGGGAACAGGGGTTACAGTTAAAAACCCAAGATGCATGTCCTCATTTCAATAGCTATACTATACATGTTTGTTAAAATGCAAAAAGATTTTTGTGAGGGTTAAATATTTATACATAAATATATATTTATACAATGATCAATGGAAACATGTAAGTTCTTCACACTGTAACCCCCCAATGTTCAAGTCAAATCTACGCCTTTGACTATGGCAATGGTCTAGGCTCTATAGCAGCTTCAATTGGCCAAGAACTGCCCATTTAAACAGTAAAAGCCAACTAACTTACATGTTAAGCGACCAATCACAGTCGGTTTTGTCATTGCGGGGTGTTTAGGGGCGAGGTTATCAGAGATGTATCATATCATGTGTGGTGAGCAGGGCAGAGCCGAGTGGCATCTGGGCATTCCAGCGAGGGGAGGCAGGAGAGAGATGTACAAAGCATGTCTGCGTGTTTGACTGTTTTTATGATTTGACGCAGCTGGCTGAAAAGCAGTGTGTGTTTTGATTCTTTGTATACTGAAAAGTGTCATTAAATGTCTATGTGTTTGTCAAGCAGGTCCCAGCTTCCTCCTTACCTTCATAAGTGTTACACCATGAACAAATGTCAACATGGGGAAAGAAACAATTTATATAATGGCACAATCTCCACAAGTGATTGCACAGAAAACACACGAGATAATAGCATAAAATGTGTCTCAGTACATATAGAAAACCTTGTTAAAGAGAATTTCAAAGACATCAATTCACTTTCTGCTACATGCCTTAAATGAAACTCTGAATAATTAAAAAAATGTATAAAAAAATTTGATGTCACTATCCTGGTGAACTTGGGCAAATTCTGTGATTATTTTGTCCTCAAAAAAACAATGTGGCGGACTGATGAAACGTCCTGTGAGTCTACTTGCAGAAATTCGAACAAACCCTCTAATCAGATTTGCACGTTTGATCGAAAAAGCATTTTCCAGTTTTGTGTGCTATGTGCATCAGATATAGAGCACGGCTTGTGGGT
This sequence comes from Xyrauchen texanus, assembly GCF_025860055.1. NCBI lineage: Eukaryota > Metazoa > Chordata > Actinopteri > Cypriniformes > Catostomidae > Xyrauchen > Xyrauchen texanus. The sequence continues at coordinate 22,182,748 of NC_068287.1, forward strand.
GGTCCGTGGGCATGTTTTCTGAGGCTGAGACTATAGGTTAGGTTTACAGGGTAAGGTTAGGGGATAGAAAAATTAATTCAAGTCAATTGGAAACTCCCTTCTATGATAGAAAAATACAAAATTATTTAGAAAATGTGCGTGTTTTTGTTTTCTTTCAGTTGGACTGTCAGGTAGTCAGGTTAGGTATTACTGATGCCTCAGTGACACATCTCACCTTATCCATCACCCACTGACTGAACAACACCTCCATCTGCTCATTCACACACACACACACACACACACACAACACACACAAACACATTTTCCCTCTGTACTTCACACATTCATAAACACAGCAGAGTTTTATGTTGGTAATAGCTTCTTTCCCCCTCTGTTCTTTTCTTCACACAGTGAGCTGTGGATAATGAAAGAGATATGAGAAAGAGAGAGAGATGGACAGAAAGGAACACACTGTTGGACAGAGAGAGAGAGAGAGAGAGAGAGAGAGAGAGTCTAGAAGTAGCAGGGTTCTGTAACCAACCTAACACCCTAGGACCATAGGACTCTCTCTCTCTCTCTCTCTCTCTCTCTCCAGTTTTCTCAGTCTGTTCTGTCATCGCCCTAGAAATATTCAAAGGTATGGTTTACCTTTTTGGGAATGGATATATGTTAGGGATGATGGCGGGATAAATCTGGACAGAAGAGAGAGTGAAGGTGATGAAAAATGTGGAACTTGAAGAGCCAGACTGGATGAAAATTATTCTATTCTTATTCATCTTTAACCCGTGATTCCCACCACTTTTCCCTTGTTTGATGGTTTTTATAAAAGGACAGAGACAGACACATGCAGCAGAGTGTTCTGAGTGTTTTGAGTTGTGCTGGAAAGCAAACCATGTTGTTTTAGATGAGAAAGTGTGTAAAATAAAAGACTTGTGTCATTTACCCGGCCCTCACTTCCTCCTTGAGAAGAAAGCCACAGACCTTGTCACAGTAGTGCTGAAATCCAGGATTTAGAGGAAGTTATGCCGTTGTGGAGACCTCGCTCTTTGCCGAGTTGACCAAGAACCTCGCCAGCATCCACCAAATACAAAATCTGCTGCCACTGGTGTGGGCGTGAAGTCTAGTCCAGTCTGCTGAAGCTGTGGGAAACTGGGCATTTCCAGGGCCAATGTCCCACAATGGAGGTGGAGACATTGGTCCGGATCCCCGACATCCCACAGGCCAACCCCAATTGAGCAGGAGCATACCAGATACCTGCGAGTATTAAGGGGGGTACATATCAAGCCTTGGTGGATTCAGGTTGTATCAAACCTCCATTCACCAAAGCTTGATTAAATCTGAGGCTTTGGATACAAGCCGGCGAGTGAAGGTAAGGTGTGTGCAGGGGAATATTCAAAATTACCCTGTAGTGATGGTTACTATTCAATTTTGTGGTCAAAAACATAGTGTTGAGGCTGCGGTTAATTCCCGTCTCACCCATCCACTAATCTTGGGAACGAAATAGCCAACATTTACTTCTTTATTAAGGGGAATGTGTGTGGATGGGTCCTGCAACAAAGCGTGTCGTGTGTGGTGTGTGACTTGCTTGCTGGGGAGATGGAGCCAGGGCTGTCTACATCAGCTCCACATCAGGAAGACATAAGGGAGGGGGAAGTCTTGGCTTCCCCAGCCCATAGAGGATTCCCTGCTGGGGATTTCACTGTGGAGCAAATGCAAGACGAGACCCTTAGGCATGCCTTTGATCATGTGAAAGTGATTGATGGTCAATGCCTCCAGCCAGGCATTGCACTCACATATCCATATTTTTCCATATTTAAGGATTGGTGGTATGACGCTCAGACAAAATAGGATACAAACCAGTTGTTAGTACCGAAGAGACATCAGGAAATGTTAATCCATACAGCTCTGTATAATCTGATGGTGGTCACTTAAGGCAGGGAAAAACACTAGACTGTCTGATGGCCCATTTCTATTGGCCGGGCATTCGTGGGGATGTTCGCAGGTGGTGTGCGACATGCCGTGAATGTCAGTTGGTGAATCCCATGGCCACTCCAAAAGTGCCATTGTGCCCCCTCCCATTGATCGAGGTCCCCTTCGAAAGAATTGGCATGGACCTCCTCGGGCCATTATAGCAGACGGCATGCGGCCATCGCTTTGTGTTGGTTCTGGTGGACTACGCAATGTGAAATCCAGAAGCAGTACATCTGTGCAAGATCTCAACACACAGTGTTGCAGAGGCACTCTTCAGAATAATCTCCACCTCGTCTGTATGCAGTCCATCTCGAAACCACCTCGTCTGTATGCAGTCCTCTGTACCGATTACCCGAACACAAAAAAAAGTTTTTTTTGGTTCCGGGAGAATTAAAGTCCATGCTAATCATGGGGTATTAGAGGAATCCCACAAAATATGGGGGTTGGGACCAGTACTGTCCCAGATGGTGCTTTATGCTGTACATTAGTTGCAAACTCTCATTGAGGGAGACTAAGTACAGCAAGATAGAGAAGAAGTGTTTGGCTATCAAGTGGGTGGTCCTCACCCTCCGCTACTATCTGTAGGGGTGTGCTTTCGCCCTCTGTTCAGACCATGCCCCGCTCTGTTGATGGCTGGAAGCTACAGCCTCTAAATCGTTTTTCAACAGTGGAATCCAATAAAAGTTTACTGTCAGCTGTTTTAAGGTTTCTGCCATAAAAAGAAATGGCCCGGAAAAGGGGAAGAACGTTATTGAGAATCAAAGCGAGGCAGAACTTGTGTAGAGTAGAGAAGATGGGGAGAGGATATATATATATATATATATATATATATATATATATATATATATATATAGGGTATACTACAAGTAAGACAACACTGCTGTAGAGGACATATGTAGATATAAAAGGATCAAGGATGCTGTACGTTTTGGCCTGATGAATTATTTAGTGTGAAAAGAAGAGTGTGGAACATTATCATAATGGAGAAGGTACATTATGAAAACTGAAGGAATGAGGTTTTAATATCAGAATATTAGGGTATAGAACAATAGAACTAATTTGCGCTTTGGGTTTGTGCTAGATTTTAGGAGAAATGGACAGTAAAAGAGGAGGCGTAGGACTGTGTTGGTTTTTGGGGAGTGAGAGAGACGAAGAGAGACAACGAGAGAAAGGTTACATTTGGCACTTTAGGGGCCATGTGATGATAAATGTTCCACTGCCTCATACCAGAATGCACCTTGTTCAACATGAGCTACATTGTATTTTTATCCAATCACAGAGTCAGGAAGGTGAGGGCTAACAAGACATCAAGTGCTCCACAAAATCCCTCAAGCCTCTGGCTGTCACACCCCATTCCTCCAGCTCAGGCCGCACATAATTCATGCCTCACTCTTCTGCCTCCGATTTCCCCCACCTCTCCTCTTCCGACCACCTCTTCTCTTGCCCCAGTTTTACATGTTCTTTCCATTATTTTTGTCTTCCTTTTTTCTGTGTTTATACACTCTTCCTAACAGCCTTGTGGATTCCGAACTGACAATTTGGCGTTTCCTGATAACATGGTCGGTTGTCTGTCTTACACAGATTCATGAACAATTTTGGAATCTCACTTAAAATTATCTTGGAATTTGGATAGTGGACAATGTTCCTAAATTGGTATAAATCGGTTTACCCACTGCTCTCCTACAACAGTAGCAGTTAAAGGGATAGTTCCCCCAAAAAAGAAAGTTCTGGCATACTGTACAGAATATCCACTTTCAAAAATACAGATACAGGTTAGCATTATTGAGCCAAGGAGGTCTATAATACCTACAGAGTTTTACATTAACATTTCCATTCATCTCTATGGCAGTTACTCAGCTGGAATATGCACCTGTAATAAATAGAATAGTTGGCAAAAATATTGTAGTTGAATATTTCCTGTAGTCTATTGAACAGGTGATGAAATTACAGTAGTCTGATTGTTTCAAATTTGTGTGATTCCATCAAGTTGGTAGAGCAGGTGGTATAATTACCTGTATCTGTACCTGTATTGTTATTACCTGTAGTTTGTATGACAGTTGGAGCTGTAGGCATGTAGCCTTGTGGGTAATGTGGGTGAGAGATAAGACACGTCATTCACCAAACCACTGCAGGATGGCTCCTTTTCCTCGTCTCCCTCGCCTGTTACCACAGAAATCTACCCACTAGACCATCTGTGAGACTGCCTCACCTGTTCCTCCTTCCATGCACCACTCCCTATTGGCTACAGTGAGGGACTGAGAAAGAGAGAAAAAGAGCCAGAGGAAAAAGAATAAGCATGAGAGGGCTCATGGGGACTAAAGCTCTGTTAAATCTTTCCAGATGGATCGGTAGATACTTTATTGATCCCAAAGGGGTGTATTTGCTAGTTAATGTTTGGGAGTTGTGGCCCTCTATCCACCATTCATAATGAAATAATGTTTTAGCTGTTTCAGATTTAAATTGGCAGAGGAAGAGTAGGATGTATAATATATTTCACATCTCTCTTTCTCTGTGTTAATATGCCCTATATTCAACTTCACCTTCGCCTCTCAATAATATCTTTACATGAGGTATTCATGTGTAACAATTGGCAGTCTTTGAGCCAAAGTCAATACAACCAGATCAATGGAGGAAATGTACTCCATCCAGAAACAGTGAGCAAACACACACACTGTAAAATGCAATGGCCCCATTCTAAACCATATCAGCTAAGTATATCAATGACTCATCTTTTCCACTGCAAATGTGGGACATTTGACTTCGAGAAAGTTAATCACTTAATCACACACAACTCACCTTTACAAAAGCTGTAATTTTTAAGATCTATCAAAAGGACATTTATTACAAAGAATTTAGCTTGCTATGTTTTTCTTCATGGGAGATGATTCTTGTTTCGGAACTAATCACCTCTAACTAGTAATTTGGTGTATGTACCTTACCCAAAGTGATTTATTGTAAACTACATAGCAGGGACAGCTCCCCTTGAGCAACCAATAGTTAAGTGTTTTGTTCAAGGATACAGTAATCATAAAAAGACAGGAGATTTAACTCACAGCTTGTATTGTAGGTCACCTCTACCTGGGATCAAACCTGGTCTTAGAAGCTAAGGTCTTTAACAATTTTGTTTCCACTCACACAAGTACTCAAAACATAGGTGGAGTAATTTTCTCAGTGTTGAAACCAATTGCTGTTCTCCTATCCCATTTTAATATGCAGACACAACAATAAGTAAGCTATTCAACGGTTGATTTGGCCAAAAAAATTAAACACCATGTGTTTAATGTAGCTCTGTGGTGCTATAAAATTGTTTTCTTTTTGAGCATCCTGACCAGCCCAACACAGCAAAATGTAAGAATTAAGGACCAATTTAGGAATTCTATTTAAAACAGTCATTAGTGGTGATTGCTTTAGCAAGGTGCCACTTCTACTATTGCTCTGACCGTTTAGAGATTTTCTAAAATCCCTAAACCAATTCTTCTTCTTCTGCCAATATTTGGTGCGTAATTAGTCCTGCACCATTTGGTGTACACCAATGAAGAAGGTGTCAATTCGACCTACTTAATGAGGAGAGGTTTGCTATGTCCTTTGTAAGTGACGAGGCATAGGACGTTCATCTGGCAGGTGAAAAAACCTGCGAGAAAGGGTAGAGTGCTCATATCTCTGGAACATAAATCTTTTGAGACATGGGGTGGCCTCTTTTCGCTTGGGGCAGTATGGCAAGTTTAGTTACACCTTAGCAACCATCTAGCAATGCCCTAGAAACCACCCAGAACAACATAGCTGTCACCAGAGCATCGTAGAGACATGGGCTGGGCTCTTTGTCTTGGGGCGTTGTACTGAGGCCCTTGTTTGGACATTGTGGTAGTGTGTTTTGCCACAGCAAACACCACTCAAAATATCTAAAGCTTCTTGATTTTTCTGTCCATCTACCACCTTCTGTCCATCTACCACCTTATTCACTAACCCCCCGAAATCCAACTTTAGCACTGCACCAGGCATATTTAAATGAATTCATTGAGAGCATTAGATGCATACCAATACGCTAATAACTACCAAAAATCAGCTTATTCAAATAAATCTGAATCTTTTGCATTCTTTTGTGCATTAACTTCATCCTTGTTGAATGTCAGGGATATTTCTATGACAGTGACACACTCCTTTTATACACATGGAAAAAGCACCACTCAAATCTGGTTATTTGTGCAATCCCATTTGGTGTCGTTAGTGCTGCAGAAATTTTTAACTTCACCTTTATTATACACTATTTGTTTGTCCTTATTTGCAGTTGTCTTTACAGTGTCAAGACTTAACATACAGCAGGCATATTTGTCTACATGAGTCACAGAATGGTATTCATAATAGTTCCTAACAACCTTTTCTTTGTCTCATGTTTAACATGTATGAGCAAGAAAGGAACTGAGAACGGTATTTCAGAGTTCACTGGGTTATCATGTTGACCGAACAAGTCTCTTTTTCAGTTTTTCCCCAATTCCAATATTTGAGAAATTGGCTACATATAACATTTTTACATGATATTTGACAATTGTGAGAGGGATGTGAGAGGGAATTTTGATTATGTGTTGAACATTAAAAGCATGTTTGATAGATGTATATGCATATACCAATTGCTTTGTTGTATAGTTTCAATGGACTAATTGAATTTAATTGAACAGTCAATAGCTTAATCAGGTTTTATCCTCAAGTTATACATCATTATGACACCATCATTATAAAGCTGTAGCCTTACAATAACAGGCTTAACATCTGCCGCCTAATGTCTAATTGTCAGGAGTCAATCAGGCTCACTCACATCCACAACACAGAGATTACACTCACCCGAATACTAATCACCTGCACCTGTCATCAATCCAGCAATCCAGCAATCACCAGCACTACTAAAGAGCACACCTCACCTCCAGTCTCTGTCGAACCTTAAACAAGGAAAGACCCACTAACCTGCTCTCTGTGCATTTCAGACTATTGTTCCTGAACTGTTCCAGTCTGTTTCCTCAGTACACCCTTGTGTTACTTACCTGTTTCCCTCGTCCAGAGACTCCACCATCTCCCTGGTGTTCATGCTCAGCGTCCTTTGGATGGTGTTTCATACCACATTCAAGCCTGCCGTTATCTGCAAGAGTAAAGACGGTCATTCATCAGTATTATACTCACAGCGCCCGTTTATGCATCTGAACTTCCCTACTGTCCTACGAAAGCTGAATTAAAAGTTATTCTGAATCCTTCTAACCTTGTTGTCCTAGTGTATATCCTGACACTAATGAAGGAATAGACTAATCATCCACTTTAGTCATTTATTTTGTCTATTTTAAAATTAGTTCCATCATTTAATGGATGAAAAAGCAATACATGGCTAAATTGTATTGAGAACTAATCATGTTTCATAGAAACCTCAAGGATTTTTTTAAAGGAATTATGCAAAACCTAAAATAGGCTCGTGTGAGTGTGTGTGTGTGTGTGTGTGTGAGTGAAGCAGGACCGCTTGTCTTTCTTGAGGCAACTTGAAAGTGGTTAGATTCTTCTGCCTGCTACTTTGCTGTGAGGTACAGACATGAATAGAGAAGGACGCGTAGAGCTCCAATACAGCTGACCTGGCAGACCCTGTTTTTTCAGCATGCCGCAAAGAGAGAGAGGAAAAACTTTGCCGCTGGTAACAATCTCATCTAAAATAAGCCTAAGTTTTTATGCTGGACCCTTTTGCTCTTTACTGGTGTTGTATAACAGTTAAATAACTGGAGATACAGAACCCTGTGTGACTCAGCTGGAATGAACAAAATGCCCATGCCTACTTCCGTCCTGCTCAGTGCTTTTATTACTGAACTTTGTGAAATTGTCTGTGGTGGTGATCTTTGAAGATGTATGTAGAATTAATCGAGATTCTTTTACTTTTGCTCTCACTTTTTCGATTTGACTGAATTGTGGAAAATATCCAAAGCCTCTTGATTTTTCTGTCCATCTGCCACTTTCTGTCCATGAAAAGCACAAAAACTCTTATTCACTAACCCCCTGTAATCCAACTTTAGCACTGCACCAGGCATATTTAAATGAAGTCATTGAGTGTCTTTAGATGCATACCATACGCTAATAACTACCAAAAATCTTTTTTTTTTTTTCAAAAAAATCTGTCAATGCAAGAAAACGTGTTTATATGAGAATTGAAATCAATAGTTTTTTTTTAGCTTTTGACATCGAACCATAAACAGGCATGCACACAACACTTGTGAACATTGGATAAGCCAGTAAGAATGCCAGTAAAGGTTTTTCGTTTTTGCATAAACTGTTTATGACCTTACCATGATAATAGAAAGCCATTGAAATAATCAATGTAAGTTTGTGTATGTAAATGCTTTCATGATCATTCTTTTGAGGCTTCTTAAAGCACGCACCTTATTTAAAAAATGCAGCCCTATTTGCTTTGTGCAAAAAGACTTTATTAAATTCAAGGGTCCTAGAGCTAAGTTTAAGAGCCCTAGTGCTACGCACAGAACTATGCAATAAGTCCTATGTGCAAAGTCAATTGGCATGGCCATTATGTTTTGGTATTTTCATGCCAGCATTCGCTAAGTCTAGGCGCAAGTGGGTTTGGTGAAATTGTGCTCACAAAGCGCTAATAGGCTGGGTCAATCTCCTATTATTGCACCGTCTGCATATTATTACAGTATATAGTCCATTCCCTGTCAAGCACCAGCAATAAAAATTAAGGACAGCACATTCATGAATTAAGAGAAAAAAAATATGGACTTGCGTTCTTTTCTGCATCCTTGTTGAATGTCATGAATATTTCTATGACAGTGACACACTCATTTTATACGTTTTATGAAAATGTGGTTCTCGTCAGGTTTTGATTTAATATATATTATTCATTATACTGATCAAGTGACACACAAATCATGTCTAGTATAAACAGTGATTGTATTGGACATCCAGGTTAGGCTGTGGATTTTTGAACATGCTTCACTTCTACCGGTCAATTTTGCTGTAAAAATTTTAATAATTTATTGAAACGCAAAGCAATTAAGCCAAAAATATTAATAAATTTATGAATCTGCGCAGATACTGGTCCTGTTTTAAGGTAACAGGGTTTCCACAACAGAATATTCACATGTACACATTTACTTCATAAAGTTTCATGCAAAAAGAACACATTAAATAAGAAATTAGAGGAAAAACAAGACAAAAACAACCTTTCAATTTGCACCAAACTAGTGAACTTCGCTATATACAAGGAGCGATCTCAAACTATATGCAGACAGCAAAATGTGTGGGTGTGTTTGTGGTGTGTTTGTGGGTGACCAAGAGTGTGTGTTAGATTGTTTGAGTGTGGGTCATGCGTTGAGCCACTGACCAAGATTGACGAGGAGAAATGTTGCTGAGGAGTGTCCTGGGTCCTCGGAGAAGCTCAAGAATGTAACTATACCCTTGCACTCGATTTTGGACTGCTAATGATGCAGCCGGTACTGAGCCGGTGTCAGTCAGTATGCACGGAAGAGTCAAGCCGGCAGGAAACACGATTCCCACACCACGTTAGTCCATAATTCTCACTCCTCTCCTTTGTAAGCCCTCTCACATGAACTGCGATGCACTTGTGACATAAGATCTTCCTCCAGTTGCAATCGACCTCGCCTTTATATCCCTTTCAACCATTTCCTTTTAATTGACACACTCCTCCTATTTTGTCAATTTATTGTTAAAAGGAATAGTGAAAGGAAATATTAAAGTGGCCGTACTGGATTTTCCGTACCGCCACAAACTCTAGAAAGTTTAACACAAATCTCATAAATGTTTGTTTCATAAAACGGCTTCAACAGTGATTGTCATGGATATAATTTGATGTTCCAACCTATTTTGAGAGTTTGGACATGATATTTATTTCCACCTGCTGCTGGAATCTCCAAACTGCAAATGCAGGAACTGAATTTAAACTTATTGTGAAAAAAGACGTGGTATTGAAACATCTTAGAGCATTGACCTGTTTCTCAGGAAATGTGCAAATTTCACTTTGCACCACTTCATTAACATACAGTACACCTACAGCTTGCGCGCATACAACCACAGATTACGGATGTAACCTCCCTTCCCTGATGGAGGGAACGAGACGTTGTGTCGAAGAAGCGACACTAGGGGTCTCTCTTGAGCGCTGAATATACCGCTGATCTATGAAAAAAGGCCAATGAGAAGTTGGCAGACAGAATTTGCATGTCCCGCCCCCGGACATACGGGTATAAAGGTGGGGAAATACGTCTGTTTCATTCGGGATTTTTCTGAGGAGCCGGAAATGGTCCGGCCACAACAGTGGCTCGGCTCAGCGACTTGACCGGGAGGACACAACGTCTCTTTCCCTCCATCAGGGAATGGAGGTTACATCCATAACCTAGACATTCACCGTCTGTTGCTCACTTTGACATTGTGTCGAAGAAGCAACACTACGGGTTCAATTTAAATCACGCCATGCACTGAGACGTGTATGTGTACTGCTGACACAGGAGCAGGCAGGTACTTGACGTGCCAAAACGAGGGAGGAGATGCTACAGACAGGGGGGCAGTGGGAACTGCCCAAGGGAGACGCGGGTCCGCTCATAAGGGGACCTTACCGCAGAAAATACACACAGTGGGGAAGTCCACGTAGGATCCCTGACCTGTGGAGCACCTATTCCAGTATAGGGTAGATCTGAGTACCCGCAGTGGATTGGGTCGGCAAATTCCTCCGCTGAATTGAGGACCCAGAGGGCTAGGTAGGAGTCATCCAGGGAGCCGAGTGATTGGGATCACCTGGGAGAAAAAGCGCATGGTTTTACCTCAACCACCCGGTCAGTCCGTCAGCATGTTACCGAGTCCTACTGGCTCGGACTTGAGAAAACACGGAACAAAACTGACTCTACCCTGAGATTGTAAAATCTCGCTAAGGTATTAGGTGTTGCCCAACCCGCTGCTCTGCATATGTCTGCCAGGGAGGTGCCTCTGAGCTCAGACCCGCATGGGGGGGGGGCACGGCCTGGGTGCGATAGGCCAATGAAATGGTGTGACAATTGCGCTTAGAATTAGCACTCTCACTAAAATTAGACATTGCGCAGGGTCAAGAAAATTGAGCCCAGAAAATTGTTCTGTCAAATCGGCTAACCAATCCCGCAATTGCTGTTGTCTTATTTTCTACCTACATGCACTGATTCTGCCTAAACTGGTTTTAGATGGTCTCCCAGCCTGATCATTTGGCTGGTTTTAGACTGGTTTTGGTCACATTTCAGCTGGTCTGTCCAGGAGACCATCTTAAACCAGCTATGACCAGGCTAGTTTGGGATTCAGCAGGTTTTTTTATTTGATGTGACATTACTACTCATCTCTGATTTTGGCAGTTATCTTAAAGCATTTGACAGTGAAAATGTTTTGCTAGACTGAAGGTCTGTGGAGCGAGCAGAACTGCGAGCAGATGATGTCATGTTTCTCACTCTCGGCTCTTTAAATTATGTCTCTTATGGTTTCCAGAAGCATATTAAAGAACAGTGTGATGCACTGATACACACACACATAGGCTAGAAGCCCACATAGATGCGCATACATCAAATAAAACGTCTCTGGGTTTCAAAAGCCATTCTGTCTTTTGACATTGTTAGCAGACTTGTTTTTGTAATTACAGACACATGGGATGAGTCTCCACTGTGTCAGAAAGAGGGGAGAGAGGAGGTGGGGTGGCAATCTCTTGTTTAGTTTAATTAAAAATGATGCTATTAACACCAGGGGAAACAAACAAGCTAGCAATCTGCCCCAGCCATAGTGTGTGTGTTTGTGTCTAATGGTGAGTGTGTGTGTATTCTGAACACCAAGGGCAAAACTATCTCACTGTTTTAGTATAATCAAGATTTCCAGGGCAGTGCTAAATAATGAACACTTCTCAAACATCAGATGTTTGTTCAAATGAAAAAAAAAAGATCAGTGTGTGTATGTCTCTGAGTGTATTTCTGTTTGTGTGACTCATCGATAATGGATTGTTAAAAAAAAGAGTTGTTTCACAGTCAGTTTGATGGCCCCTAAACGGTAATAGCAATTATACAGCGATGAAAGGTCTAACCACCTTTGGGTATTTTTTTATCTAGCAATCCTTTTGCTGCTTAGACTTGATTCAAGGACCTTCGAAATGACGTTCACTGATTGGTGATTAGCGCCAAAACAAGATTTTTTTTTAAAAGTTATTTTCAGACACAATAAAGAACAAACACCTATGTGTGGCAGGACGGAGGGCGGGGCCGGGTCGTGATTCTGCACACCCAGCCCCTAATCAGGCTAATCAAGCCTCAGAGAGGCATAAAGGCCAACTGGAGGCTGCAGTGGGACAGAGAGAGAGATTTACAGACAGCTGTCTGACACCTGTTTGTGTGTGTTTGTCTTTTAGGTTGAGTTTTATATTAAACTTTAAAATGTATATTGTCAAGCCAGTTCTCGCCCCCTCTTTTCCATTAATCCCTTTACACTGGTGCCAAAACCCGGGAAGGAGGAGGGATGCGCCGTAGTGGAGTTCTCGCCGCTACCATCCTCCCAAAAGGAGCAGCCACGGCCATCCGCCAGAGGACGGAGGAGCCCGGCCACCCGGAAATGGAGGAACGGCTACCGACCTCGTGGGGTGGAGGGGTTCCCAACCAACCGCCTGGAGCGGTTAGAGGCGTGGCTATCGTCCGCTAGAGGAGTGGCCGAGGACCAAGCTACAGCGTATCAGAGTACCAGCGAGTAAGTGTTTTTTTCTCCTCTTTCTCTCCCGCTGCCACTACGCATTGGCCTTTCCCTCTCTTTTATATATTACTTTTAATTTTAGGGGGTACTGCACTGTTACAGGGAGTACCCCTGTGTTTTTAATTATTGTTGTTTCCGTCCCCCTGTCCCATCCCAGATTCAGGAAGGCGGGGATGAACTGCTGCCAGACGGGGTGGAAGGTGGTATCCCCGGCCTGAGACAACGAGGGAGGAATGTGGCAGGATGGATCGTGATTCCACACACCCGGCCCCTAATGAGGCTAATCAAGCCTCAGAGAGGGTTAAAGGCCGACTGGTGACTGCAGTGGGACAGAGAGAAAGATTTCCGACACCTGTTTGTCATTTAGGTTGAGTTTTATATTAAACTAAAATGTATTTGTCAAGCCGGTTCTCGCCTCCTATTTGACGTAAAACTCTGGCTTGGCGGCCATGACATGAAACTCTGGCTTGGCAGCCATGACGTCAAAGTATGGCTCGGCGGCCATGAAGTGAAATTCTGGCTCAGCAGCCTTGACGTGAAACTCTGGCTCAGCGGCAGCCATGACGAGGAACTCTGGCTCGGCGGCGGCCATGACGTGGAACTGTGGCTCGCGGGCGGCCATGACGTGGAACTCTGGCTCGCGGGCGGCCATGATGTGGAACTCTGGCTCGGCGGTGGCCATTTCGTGGAACTCTGACTCTGTATCCGCCTCCCCCACAGTGAACATGGAACCAATGATCTGCAGGGCTAGGTTGATATATTGGGCCAGATTGAGGGGACTGCGACCGCCGGGCATCAAGGAGGAGATGGGCTCATTAAGAAAAATGTCTTTGAGGGCGACCTCATTAAAGCCCACCTTGCTGGCCAGATCGCAGAAATCCTCCACGTAATCCTCCAGGGTACAATACCCCTGCTGTAGGCTGAGGAGCTTAACTGCTGGGTTCATTGTTGTCGGTCAAGCATTCTGTAACGTTTCTGGCATGGATGAAGACAATGACATGAAGTGTAGAACCCAAGTGCAGTTTATTTTTCCAAAAGTGATAACAAGTAATATAAAACATGAACTAAACAAAACATTAACATCAACAATGAGCATCAACTTGACTTGACTTGGCTATGACTTGGCTATGACTAGAATGAAACAACAGTGTTACATTAACAATACTCGACAAAGACAAAGGCAAACAGTAGGGCTATAAGTACTCTGACAAGGGCAACAAGTTAACAAGACCACCAATGAAAATACCAGACTGATAACAATAAAACAAGACAATGAAACATGAAACAATAACAAGACAAGGCTAATAAACAAAGGAACCAATGAGAACAAAACACATGAAACATGGCAGGAACAGGATAATCACATGACTAGACAAAGAAGTGAACAATTTCCAAAATAAAGGACCTGAAGACAAGGAATCAAGACATGAATAATCTGACCGGTGGCACCTTTTCCCAGAGGATGGATTTTTACATATGACCTAGAATTGGTCAATTTGTTATTTTGTTTTATTTATTTTTTAGTTAATCTCCGTAAATCCAATAGACTGATTCACTCTGTTCATCCTGAATTGCTCATTACACTTCATTTGAAGTGCTTTTGGCTTGATTAAATAATTCCTATCTTATGATTATTAAATGTGCAACATTTTCAATACTAATAGACTTCATTATTTTTCATACTTTCTTTTTGTGTTGGCTAAAGCAAAACTTTTCTCACTTTTTGCATTTAAAGCAAAAAGGGAAAGATAATTTTGTTTAAAGTTGGAGTGTGTCATTTTTTCAATATTAAAATACTTTCTATCTCCTATACTAACTCTGTAAAATGTAATAATTATATGCAATAATTCAATTATATGCAATAATTTTCCAGCAAGATAATACATTTATGACCATCATGGAGTTACTTCGGCTACATGGACAATATTTGTTGTGGTGGGATATTACACAATTAAAAAAATATTCTTGATGAGCAACCAGTGGATTTTGTGAATGTTCACACTGATTAACTAATAAAGTGCATCTGATGTTTAGTTCTGCCTCTCAAGTCTGTTTGAAATGCTGCTTAATGGGCATTTTGCCAAACATTATTACATAACTCGGGTCTTTAATGACCCAGTTCAAATATCTATCACAAATGGATCTACAATATTCACAGATATTGTAACATTTGCAAAGCATTTTAAGACAAATAGAATAGAATACTTTGTTATATTTTGGTCTTTTATTTTTTTATATATATCAAAGAGATGATGCAACAAATGATAGAACTGGATTAATTACTTAATTGCTGAAATTTTATGAGACTAAAACTGGCTGTCAAACGCATATTGAGCTGCTCTTAACACATAAGCTACACATGTATTTTCTCAAGCACTATTGGAGTCTAAATAGATTAAATTACATAATATTAGTAGTTCATCCAATGTACAATAGTCAGTGCATTTGTTTGCTATAGTTTACTTTATGTTGCTTCTTCGTCAAATAGCAATGTCAAATGCAAATCAAGTCAATGACTGAAACAACAGTGCAGCCTTGAGATAGAACTAATGTGTGTAATATGTATATGTAATATGTATGTGTACATGCATTTGGGATACTGATAATTCACCACCATTGTGCTGAAAATTGACATGATATAGTTAGTCATTGTATGAATATGGCACTCATTTGTCTTTGTTACGACCCTCCCCTGTTTATCGTTGTCTAGGGAGTAGGGAGAGAAACATTGTCCCACCCAAAGTACAAAACACACCGTTTATACACTGGGAGAGGGTAAATGAGGCAGACGGAAACAGTGTAGTAAAATATATATATACACAGATTTATTTACAATACCAACCATATATCGTTTACAATACTAAACAATCAAAAGCTATTTCACTAGTATTTACACAATGCACTTTAAACTGCAGATGGGGAGGAAAAGGAACCAAAGGAGCCAAAATCAAAGAAATTAATAAAAAACAAAAACATCCAATCTTCCTAATCTTTTGATTAAGTAAGTCTACCTAAAAAAAGAAAATGTAGGAAAAATAAACCTTCAATGTCCGTGACGTCGTATCTATACTATACTAACTAACCCAAAACAAAAATACAGCGGGTGGTGCTTGCCCCTGACCTAGTGTGATTATAAATCAAGTCATTCTAAGTGTGCAAAATGTATATCACATGACATAACTTACCTATTCCTTTTCTCCGGCCTGCACAAGTACATCGGAATTATCCAAAAACCGGCTTCCAGTTATGGGCATAGGCATCATGGTGACGTCGTCAAGTCTGATGATTGGCAGCAGAGTAAACCAACCAAATGTTAAACCTGCGAAAAGTGAAAGACAGAAACCGAGAGGAAAGGGAGAGAGAAAAAAAAACTCCAAAAGGAACCCATTAACGTCACATAGGGACGTAACAATCTTGAAATAAGTAAAGAAATATCCTGAGATATTACAATGAAATAGATATGAATTATTCATAAAAATATAATTCATAGAAGTGCAAATATACACTCACTAAGCACTTTATTGGGAACACTTGTCCTAATAAAGTGCCCGACGTGGTCATCTGCTGTTGTAGTCCATCCGTCTCAAGGTTCGACATGTGTGCATTCTGAGATGTTATTCTGCTCACTGCAATTGTATAGAGTGGTTATCTGAGTTACCGTAGTCTTTCTGTCAGCTCAAACCATTCTGGCCATTCTCTGTTGACCTCTCTCATCAACAAGGTGTTTCCGTTCATAGAACTGCCACTCACTGAATGTTTTTTGTTTTTGGCACAATTCTGAGTAAATTTGAGAGACTGTTGTGTGTGGAAATCCCAGGAGATCAGCAGTTACTTAAACAGTCAAACCAGTCCATCTGGTACCAACAATCATGCCACAGTCAAAATCACTGTGATTAAAATTTTGACCATTAACTATTTTATGCATTGCACTGCTGCCACAAGATTGGCTGATTAGGTAATTGCATAAGTAGGTGTACATGTTTTCCTAATAAAATGCTCAGTAAGTGTACATTGCAATATATATTGCAATGTACATATATATTATATATATTATATATATATATATATATATATATATATATTTTTTTTTTTTTTTTTTTTTTTGCAATTTTGTCTCTTTTTTCTTACACTATTCATGAGAAAGTTTGAGGAATAATAAAGAGATGGGGGCATATGCTATATTTGTAGGTTTATGATATGTAGGTTTAATGCTATTTTTAGTGTCTATGCACATGTGTTTGTATTTGATACACATATTTATTGGTTCAACAGGTTGGACTTTATTTGTCATTCAGCACTGAAATTATAAATAGAAATGGGTGGATATTCATGAGTGAATAATTTCAACTAAACTGACTCATTTAAATAGAATTGGCCTAAAATAATTTTAGATTACATACAATTTTATGCTTTATTTGCATTGTTAATGAATGAAAACAAAATACATTTTACTTTCTGTGTGACTGTTTCTCATTTGTGTTTGTATTAGTGAATTTGTTGGAGTGTGTCTTCGTTTGTAAATGTGTGTATGTGTGTTTAAGTGTATTAGTTACATGCAGTTGAGTTCTGTTTTTTGGAAGCAAATATCATTATGCATCATCATGCAGCTCTCTCTTTTTTATTCATCCCTGCCTCTCTCCTCTGCCTCATCATTCCTCTCTCCTCTCTCTCCTCTCCATATTCTGCTGATGGGCTCCCAAGCAAGCAGAAGGCAGACTGTCTCCCTAATGGCAGCATGTGTGTGTGAGCGTGTGTGTGTGTATGTGTGTGTGTGTGAGCATGCGTGTGTGTGAGCGTGTGTTTCAATTCAATCATCATAGCCTTTGTTTTTGTTTGTCTCACAAAATGCCTGTGACAACCAGGGGTGTAAAGTAACAATAGTGTGTAAAAATATTCACAATACAGTAATTAAGTAGTTTTTCCCAGGAATTGTACTTTTTTAAGTAGTTTAAAAATGGTACATTTTACTTTTACTTGAGTACATTTTAAGTGCTGTAACTGTACTTTAAATGTATAATTTTCACACCATCTGTGTTCGCTACTTCACTGACCTGATTTTATTTTTATCTAACAACATGATTGGCTAGGGAGAGTCTCGTGACTCCCATCAAATTAAATCACACGTAAAAATCTTGAATGGCAGCTGAAAATTGGCGCTAACTGTTACGGATATGGAGGATGCATCAAACACATTTCAACACCTGAACTTCACAGCATCAACTGAAAGGGTTTTTTGCAGTGAAAAAGTCCAATTGTTGATCGTGTCATGTGAGTTTAACTTGCTCAAGCCAGATATCAGCATTAATCCTGCCTCTAATTTGAAGAAACATATTGAGGTAAATTTCATATTTCTGCTTACTAGATTCTGTATGTCTATAATTTAGCCTCTAAATTATCTATCTATCATTGAGATTATTGGGTTGATGCGAGAGATTAATGCAACGTTATCAATAGGGCTGGGAGATAAAGCAATCTTGATGTTATCTGAAAAAAAGAGAGATGTCCTCAATTTCGATGATAAACTTATGAGTAATTTTCTATACTTAGCCTATGTTCTACATATAGAACAAGTGTATTCATTGCATCAATCACGATAGCAAGACCACCACTGGTTGGTTGATCTAGATAAAATATAAAAGATTGACTTTTTATTTCCTTACGACTGTAGCTGCGCACTGTTTGATTGACAGAGGGCTAATGTTTGCGTGCTAATGCGAGAATGTGCCTAAATGGTCAAATACACTTCATAATTATGCCAATGCCTGTCTTGATGAGGCATTGATGAGGGTAGGGGTTGCCCCCTTCCTTTTCTGTATATTGCAGCACAGTTTATCGGCCCATTTGGCATAACAAGGTGGGCCGTTTTAGCTTATCGCCACCTGTTCAGCCCCGTTTTGCAAACTACAGCCTGCAGGTCGATTTATCATGAACGTTTTTTTATTAGACCATACATTTATCTGACTTCGGGACCTATCGCACATCCACAAGCTTTTAATACTCTCAGGGTTGTCAGAAATTTATGCTTGTACAAATTGGAAATATTTCGCCTTATATCATACTTAATTTATGCAATCTTGCAATCATACATGCGAGTGCACACACTTTCTCTTCACAAAAAACAAACAAACAACAACTTAGCTTTCAATAGTTCACGGAGAGGACACATGAGTAAAACCAAGTGAGAAAGGAATACATTTTTTCTTTGTGTTATTTGTAAAATGCTGAAGTCCCTCACACCTGTATGTGAATATTACTATGGCAGTAATCATTTATCTGTGTCATGCAGCCTTTTTTATTCAGTGGTGTGCTGAATGGGGTGCCAAACATTGACAAGACCCACATCATTACACATGAGCATGTGAACAGGTTGATAATGTTTTCAGAATAAAACAAGTAAACAGGTCCACTTTGCAGTCAACATTATAATAAGCTTTTAGAATCTCTTTCCTGAATATTTTATTTTACTTTAAAACCAGAATCCTGATATAGTGTCAAATTGAATACTAATTTACCATTGCATTGAAATATGGTAAAAATCAATTATTAATTTTATTCAGCCTTTATTCAGTTTTACCAACACATGATAGAAAGTATAGCAGCAAAAGTTCAAGCAATTGCAGAATGGTCCCATCAGTATACGCTTCAGAAAAATGTGCATCATTCATTGAGTGCATGTTTACGCTTAAAAGATAAAACTATGCAAAACGTTTTATCTTCTCTCTTCCATGTTCTACTTAATGGCTGATGTGGCCCCAATACCAAAATAATTGCACACCCCTGCTAAATTGAATATGTAAAATGAATACTGTAAATTGGCAAGCAGATTTTCCTGAATACCTGCAAACACAAAAATCCTTACATTTTGTGAATGCACAAAATGCTGCATCAAAACTTATAAACGTATGATTTTGCAACTCAGTATGTCCTAATCTCCAGGCACAGGACAATGTGCTACTTAAAGAAATATTTCCCAAAAAAGGAAAATTCTCTCATAATTTTTAGAAGAATATTTCATCTCTGTAGGTCCATTCAATGTAAGTGAATGATGCCAAAATGTTGACACTCCAAAAAGCACATAAAGGCAGCATAAAAGTAATCCATACGACTTTAGTGGTTTAATCTAAGACTTCTGAAGTGATATGACAGGTGTGAGTGAGACACCAAATTCTTCTCCCTGCCCAGTAGATGGTGATATGCATGAAGAATGTGAATCGCCAAAAACACAAGAAGAAAGTGAAAGTTAAAGTGGAGATTGACTGAGCAGGGAGGAGAATTAATAGGAAAAAAGGAATAAAATATTGATCTGTTTCTCACCACGTCTATCATATCTCTTCTGAAGACATGGATTAAACCACTGGAGTCACATGGATTAGACTACTTTTATGCTGACTTATGTGATTTTTGGTGCTTCAAAATGTTGCCACCCATTCACTTTCATTGTATGAACCAAAAGAGCTGAGATATTATTTTTAAAACCTTAATTTGTGTTCTGCTGAAGACAGAAAGTCATACATTTCTGGGATGGCATGAGTGTGAGTAAATGATGAGAGAATTACAATTTTAGTGTGAATTATTCCTTTAATATGTGGCCCCTGTACCAAACAACTGCTCTACCGCATCTATTGTGCGGGACATGACCCACCAAGTGACCCTGCTTTTTTAATGCATTTTGTTTTTTTGTTGGATTCCTTGCATTGTTTTGGACATGATTTATGAACGACAATAACTCTTTAAGTTGGCATTAAGGGAAATTTAGATCCTACACATAAACTGTTTTTAATGTAATTGCATCAAAATATTGAATATAACTTTCATCATTTCATTTCTGTAGTCATGTCGCCCTTTTATTCAATTTTTTGTGTGTTTACAGTATCATAAATAAGTGATGTATTTTAAAAGCTTTAAAGACTTTTAAATCAATATTGGACTTGTGTGACATTTTGTCCATGTCTAATAGCTTTGAAGCCATCTATATACTAGTGTACACTTAAAAGGTGACAAAATTAACTTTTAATAGTTATGCATATTTCAAATGTATTATGTCCCTTCCAGGAAAACAGACCAAAGATATTGATTACTCATTTCACAAAAATATGCAAACGTTCTCTAGAATGAGAATGTCCCTCACCCATTACCAGATAATTCTGACTAGCAGCTAATCTTGTTTCACATCTGTGATTTATACTCAAGACTATTAGCTTTTTGAAATAAAAAATAAAAATAACAAGCCCATTGATATGAGCTGTCCCAACTTTCAGCTGGAAAATTGTCAGAAAGGAAACTAACCTACATTCATCAAGCCATTTCATGGGGTCTTAAACAAACATTACGCTTTCTTACAAAAACATTTTTATGTTAACATGTCACTGTTGCCAAAAAGATGCATTAAAACATTGCATTTTTGCATGCATCTTTAACTATGCTTTAATTAGGAACTGTCAAAAATATAGTTATTTTCTCATCTCTAGAATTTTAGACCCTGTGATAAAAATGCTAATTGATTTTAAATGAATTTCCCATAATAGAAATGTTGTGCTGCACACTCACACTCATTGTTTAGATTAATTCGGCACTAATATTGCCTGTGTATGCACTAATTCTGCACAAATCTTTATAACAATGGAGTAAAATGGCTTTAGTGTTTCGTTTGTTAGTTCTTATTTTCTCTTTCTCTCTCCCTCTCTCTTGCATGCCAGACATCATTGTTCTCTTGTACTTTTTTAAAAGGTCTTGCTAACAAGTTCCTAGGCCATTATTTTGCATTGATTTTGCTTGTCAGAGTAATTATTCCTCAGCTTCTGTGATGGATGGAGGAAAACAACCCGTCTACACTTCCGGCGTTCTGTGCTCTCTCTCTCTCTCTCTCTCTCTCTCTCTCTCTCTCTCTCTCTCTCTCTCTCTCTCTCTCTCTCTCTCTCTCTCTCTCTCTCTCTCTCTCTCTCTCTCTCTCTCTCTCTCTCTCTCCCTCTCTCTCTCTCTCTCTCTCTCTCTCTGCCCTCTGTCTCACTGCCTGCGTTATTTACCTGCTTTAGCGTGTCAGGCCTTTGAACTGATATGCTTTCATGCGCATGTCAAATCAATGCCCTCTCTTTCCTTGGAAGACACTTTTTCCACCAGATTAAACTGAAAACAATTATTTTGCTTTAACATTTTTATCTTGATTAAGGGAATGAGATAGAAGTGGGTAAATTAAGTAAAAGGTTACACAGCCTTACTTTACCAGTTGTTTAATGCAGCTCTGAGCAACAATACATGTGACTGTGTTCTTTATCCTACACATAAATATAAATCCTAAATATAAATTTACTGTAGTTTTGCACAGTAACCATCGTTTAAAATAATAGTTCACCCAACAATTAAAATTATGTAATTAGTTTCTTACCCTAATATTGTTCAAAAGCTGTATGACTTTTTTTTCTTATGCGTAACATAAATGCATATGCATTAATTCCCCACTCCATCTTTTCAATGTGATGGCAGTCGATAGTGACTCACTTTAAAGATTAAAAAAGGACCCAAAAGTATCATCTAAGTACTCTGTGCGACTTTTGCATCATATTTAAAGTTTTTTAAAGAATTACTATAGGTTTTGGTGAAAAACAACCAGAAATTTTAGCTTTTTTTGAGTGAAAATCTGGATGGACCAGAATATTTCTTAAAATGTTTCACTTTGTGTTCCGCATAATACAGAACGGTTTGGGGCGACATGATTGAATTATGAGAGAATTACTCTTACAATGGTATTTGTACAATTTACTATGCATGTCAATGTTATAAAACTTTCCTGATGCCTCCTCATTACTATGATTTAATATCAATTGTTGTAATGAAAGAAGACATAGATTCCATTACTCCCCTAATAGAATTTTACTATGAGTTATGAATATATATAAACAATTTCACCAAAATACAGTAGTTACTACAGTACAGTTAAGCACCTTTTCCACCATCGGCCTTTTCCACCATACTGTTTCAGTTATATCTGTGTTTGGCAAAACAGTGAGATTTGTATGGTTAGTTTGCCATTGTGAACACGCCATAAGTTCAGCAACTTCATTCGGTCTTTTGTCAGTGATGTAGCAGGTCACGTGCAAGTGCGTGTACAGCCTATGAGCGATGTGGTGTTGTGGCCTATGGAACTGTGTGTGTGTGTGTGTGTGTGTGTGTGTGTGTGTGTGTGTGTGAGCGTGTATTTATCACTTTGTGGGGACCAAATGTCCCCATAAGGATAGTAAAACCTGAAATTTTTGACCTTGTGGGGACATTTTGTCGGTCCCCATGAGGAAAACAGCTTATAAATCATACTAAATTATGTTTTTTGAAAATGTAAAAATGCAGAAAGTTTTCTGTGAGGGTTAGGTTTAGGGGTAGGGTTAGGTTTAGGGGATAGAATATAAAGTTTGTACAGTATAAAAACCATTATGTCTATGGAAAGTCCCCATAAAACATGGAAACACAACATGTGTGTGTGTGTGTGTGTGTGTGTGTGTGTGTGTGTGTGTGTGTTTGATTTGAGGGTCTTGCCAATGGGTGCCAAATTGGGTAGAACTGGCACTGGCGATGGCATGAGAGGTTAACATTGGAGTGAGTGCGCTATGGAGGATTGCACTTTTTAGGACTGCTTTCCCCCCTGGTTTCAACGTGCTCAGAACCATATGGCCCAATGGTGGAAAAGAAGCTATAGTGTTACTAGAGTAAAATCATGCAACATTTTTGTAAGTGTTGATATCACTTAGCAAAAGCAGTTGATCTTCAAACAAAACACCAATAAACAGCTCTAACACAGAGATATTTTGTTGCCTAGTCTGTTAAACTGAATTGATTTTGTCCTCCCATTTAACGTTCATGCAGCTTATCGCTAATGCTTACACAATTTAGTCAGATTGTTAGGGTATATTAGTGGTTAAAACTCCCTAGAGCAAGTATCGTGGCAAGTGTGTATCAGTTGCATCTGTCCTTCAACAGGCCACTCTCAAAAATGTAATGCTACTTCTCAGGAGAGTGTGCACTATTAAAGTATTCAATGCAAACAACATTAACAACAAGGTCATTCTATTTAGCCGCTCCCCGGGAGCTCTGCTACTGTCTGTTACTGCAGTACAACCCTGAAGTTTATTTAAAGCACATCAACAATGCTTAATTAAATACCTGCTGCTTTCAGATACAATAGTTTAAATAATTTATGTATAATTAATTGAGTGGTAATTATGTTTTTTGCCGCAAGCTCAAATGGGCAAACGGAGAGACCATGGAGACAGTCCAGTCAGTCAGAAAAGTGATTCAAATCACACTAGACTAATGTTTAAATTAGTCAGATCAACTCTAGTAGGAGTGAAAACTTTTATGGTCACATGTTTTCCATAGTAGTATATACCAATATTGTCAGCCCTCTGCTCGATATCTCCTCAAAAGTCGCCACCCTCCCCATTTCCGCACACAATGAGGAAGCCCCATCTGACTTCCATCCCCTTAAAATAATCTGCCTGCCATTCATAATACTGGTCAGGACCCAATTATTTATGTGTTTGTCCCCCAAATTTGAGAGCCCAAAACATCACATATGACACTCAACCTTCAACCAAAACTCTTGGATCTTATCACACCCCCAAAAGACATGGGTTGTGTCTCCATCTTCTGATTGGCATCGCCAGCAGGTGTGTGTCTTTAAGAACAAGCCAATACAATTTAGAGGGGATCCGATTGAATCTATGTAAACATTGCGTAAGGTGAACCCTTGCATTTCTAGTTATAGACTTGATGTTTTTTACAATCCTAGCCCACACTCCCTCCTCCAATACAAGTTGAAATCTTTCTCCCATAATCGCTTGAGAAGTTGAAGTTCCATCCCAAAGACTCTGAATTAGCAGGGAGTAATACACTGATGCCTCGTGACTTTTTCCAAAAGCAGTAATCACCACTCCAGAGTATCTCCAGCTTTAGGGGGGTGTATGCTACTCCTAAAAACAAGATATAAATACCTGAAGAATTGAGATCAGGGAATCCCAAAATGTTGAACAACATTTTTTTTAAATCTCAATACTCCAATCTCATATAGGTCACCGAGTGTAGTAACCCCCTCACAATCCACTCTAACCAGCAGAATGGGGACTTATTAATACATAATTTAGGGTTCAGCCTTAAACTCGAAGAAACATTTAAATAAATATCAGAATGAAACACTCTAGACACTTTTGTCCACACCGTGTGCAAATGTGAGATAATGGGGTGTAACATAACTTCTCCGGTTAGTTTGATAGAAAGGCTTTGCAATGGCGAAATAGCAGTAAGAAATTCCTGTTCAATTCAAAACCAGGGAGGGGCTCTCTCAGGTGGAAGTGACCAATGAGCCAAATGTCAGAGAACGAATGCATATTAATAAAACAAAATCTTGGGTAGGCCCAGCCCACCTTTGTCAGTTGTCCTATGTAACTTACTGAAATATAATCATATACATTTACCATTCCGAATGAAGGACTTTGCTATGCTATAAAATTGCTTGAAATAAGAGAGGGGGACATTTACAGGGAGAGATTGTAGCAGGTAGATACATTTTGGAATACAATTTATTTTAATAACATTAACCTTCTGTAAAGGGAGTTCAATGGGAAGGAGGAGGCGAGAACCGGCTTGGCAACATAAATAATATTTTTAATGATAAACGTAAAAAGACAAAACACACACACATGTCTGTAAAATCTCTCTCTCCTCGCACCACCGTCTGTCATCGGTCTTTATCCCTCTCGGAGGCTTAATTGGCCTGATAAGGGACCGGGTCTGTATAAACACAACTCGGCCCCGCCCTCCGCCCTTTCACATTCCTCCCTCGTTCTCTCAGGCTGGGGAGACCCCGGACTGACGTACAACCCCCCTTCCCCTGGGGGAGGGCGTGCTTAAAGCCTGGACTGCCGGCAGGTCATCCCCATCTACCTGGACGAGGGAGGGGACAAGGGGAGGGAAACAGCAATAATTAAAATGGGGGGGTACTTCCTGTAACAGTGTAGGACCCCCCACCCCCCAAAAAAACAATTTAAACGAGAGGGAAAAGGTCAACGCAGAGCGGCAGTGAGAGGGAGAGAGGAGAGATGAAGAAAAAAAAAGGATTCAGTCAGTTTTGATTCACAGTTATAGAACTGTTAGGAAATAGTGGGAATTGCAGAAGAGCTGTAAGTCTTTGGAAATAATTCACCATAAATTACCTGCAATTTAAAAATGGCAAATGTGTTTTTGGCAAGAGATGAATTTGGTTAGTAAAAAATTATAATTTATGAATGCAGTGCAGTAACTTTATTTAAATTCTGTTATGTTCTGTGTATTTGTATTCTGGGTTTTTTAATGGAGTATTCCAGTCACCCGGGGCGAGTGTTTATCTAGCTAAAACTTGCAGTTACTTCATAAACATTTTATCAGTGAAATTGCTCCACACAAACAACCAGGAACAAATACCTAATTTTCTGAACTTGCTACCTGCCAAAAACTTGTCTGACTACCCCACACATACACACTCATATACATTCAAACATATACACAATTCAATTTAGATATATTGTTTGTATTGTTTGAATCTTGTTCAAATATTGTATAACAATTCCATTTAGATTTACAAGTTTGAACCTGTTAATACACAAAAGAGAAAATAGTTGACGGGCAGTTGCTAAAATTAAGAATTAAAATTGTAATGTGTTGAATGTGTGGATGTGGGCGCTCGTGTGTGTATTTGTGTATTCAGGGGCTTAATGAGACTTAAAGTGTGACTTATACATTCTTGACAGAAGATGCTTTGCAAGGGTTGTTTATTAGAACCTTCCAAACCTTTTTTTTTTCTCACATGTTAGAGGTTGTTTACATAAAGATTCTGTTTGCACAGAAATTACAGCAGCAATGTGAGATTCTTGTCAGAAGCAGCTTTTCTGTATTTTGTGAACAACAGCCAGAGGTATCAGGCCTCAATGTAGGATTTAATTTTTATTTTGTATCATTGATTGGGAAATGTTCCTTATTCCTTTGTATAATACAAAAGAGATGATTTGGGAATCAATTCTTGCCAGCAGCAGCAAAAGCAATTATCATGTATGTATGAGAGAGAGGGAGAAAAAAAGAGAAAGGGAGTAGGTAGAGAGAATGGCAAGATTAACTGTTCAATGTTTTGTTTGTTTTTTTCAGCTAATGTTGGGGCCTGCTTTCCAAAGCAAGGTAACCACACCCTGCCACTCCCATTTCCCTTCATATCAGCCTGCCCAATCAGAGCCTCGCTCTGGCCTGTCATTTTGTTTCACCGGTCTTTGCCGTCACATGTATGTCAAAGTCCCGTCTCTGCATACTGCACAACGAATGGTGAAGTCTCTGTCAGTGTCAGAAATTAACCAAATTTAAAGGGACAATATTTAGCCCCAGGAATTGATTGCATTTTTTTTCTAACCATTTTAAAACAAATTGTTCATATATGTGAAATACTTCAATTGACTGAAAAAACTCATTCTCAATTTTACAATGATATTTTTCTATAAAATAAAAGTCAGAAATGTTCTCACTTATAGCTACGTAAGTTTGATTTTATGCATTGTTCCAATCCAAAACGTGTCAGTACGCAATTCATAACTCAAAGCAAGAAGGAGTTGCATTCTCAACATTTCCGCAAGGGGCTTAAAGCGGACATTAGTGTGAACTGTCCACTTGTGCTGTGAGTTTTCTATTTCAAGTCAACTATTGTCATAGTGGTGCAACAATCTGAAGAGTATATTGCTGAGCAAGTAAGGTGAAGTCAATATATTCAAAACAACTTGACTGAATAATAACAAACCCGGTTTAATGGCACAGACTCTATCTGTAACTCAAAGGTAACTCTATTGCCCCCTTAATTATTGAGGTTTGTTACCACCACAGTAAGCAAGAATGCACATGAAGCTTGTTCAACGAGAAGAATATAGCTGCAAGCAGTGCTCCAAAAAGGGGCAGGAGCACCAAACTTCCTGCAAAAGATGTAGAGAGCACCTAACCTAACCCTTTCCCTAAACCTAACCTTGTGTGAAAGTGATGCCCCCTTCTGGAGTTGACCGAACTGGTCACTATATTGTCTGCAGGTGCACTAAACCCACAATTGCAGGCCTAATAAAATATTATGAAGTATTTTGAACGTTATAAAACTCCTATATGTGAAGTTTTTGACACTTTCATTGTAATTTTTGCCTTAAGCTGGTTAATTTCTGACTTGGTCTGTGCACCATGTCTCACAACTTTTACCATTGTGCCCTGACGAACCGGCCTGGCTTCAGGAATTAGATAAAGGGAGACAACGAGTGATTGCAGTAAGCATTGAAGCTAAACGTGCATTCTGTTTCGACTCTGATCCTCAGAGGCATTATGGGAATGTGTATGCACATGAGTGCTCTTCTGTGGTTATTTATTTTAATGCCTTTTTCTCCTAGTTTGTATAAATACATTTTGCATGTGTTTATAAGCGATTGTGCATGCAGAGGTGTGATCCAGCATGTGTCCTTGGGAGGCAAGAATTGGCACTTCAGATGACAAAGTCGAGACGACAGGCAAAGCAAAATGTAATCTCCTACAGAGAAATTTTGGCTCCATTCTTTTCTGTGATCTATAGCTCAGTGCTTTTACTTTTCCTAAGTTCCCTCTTTTCCTCTAAACATGAGATCAATAGCTCTGCGGGAAGCAGCCACTCGCTCTTGTGCTCCTTTCTGTTGTATTAAGTCTAACATCTCATCCCATTTCTCTCTCTTCCTCCCTCCACCCCTCTGTCTCCTCCACTGTTTGTCTGAATTTGTTTGAACTGTTGCATGTTTGTGTGTGATTGCACATG
The DNA here is from genome assembly GCF_025860055.1 of Xyrauchen texanus. Taxonomy (NCBI): domain Eukaryota; kingdom Metazoa; phylum Chordata; class Actinopteri; order Cypriniformes; family Catostomidae; genus Xyrauchen; species Xyrauchen texanus. The sequence goes on from NC_068287.1 coordinate 22,211,249, forward strand.
ATTGAATGAATGTTTGTGTGTTAATGCCACACTCCTCACATTCCTTAACTCCTACTTCTCTTCCTCACCCCTTTCACCCCCCCCCCCCCCAAAAAAACAGATCAGGAGCGTGGCGGAGGTCACATGATCTCCACCGATGATTTGGAGTACCCGCGCGAGTATCGGACGCTAGGAAACAACACACGCCGCTTCTCCAATGTGGGACTGGTCCACACCTCTGAGCACCGGCACACGGTTATTGCCGCCCAGAGCTTGGAGGCGCTCACCAACCTGCACAAGGCTGACATGGAACGCAAGCGGGATGCCTTCATGGACCATCTGAAAAACAAGTACCCACCCCAGCACTCCCTGCCACCTTCTCCATCCCCCTCACACAGCAGCATGAGGGGCAGCTCCGAGAGAAGTGCTCGAGAACAGGTTTGTACAAGGCTCACTGTGATTCACCAAGTAGGATATGATAAACATTTTTGATGTCAAGGACAATATTCCAGCCAACCAATCAGATTTTAGGGTTATGGTTAAGGGTACTTGCAGTTGGGGCTTAAGGAACATTCTTATCAACCTGTCATCCCTCTGATTTTATGGGTAGTTAATGGTTGCCTTGCTGAAAAGAAAAGGTTAGTGCTGGTTTGATGCTGGTCTAGTTGGCATACCAGCGTAGCCATGCTGCTCTCCGGCAAATCTTAGTTGATGAAGCTGAATGTCCAGCATGGTCTTACTCTTGAGAGTGGTTGACTAAAGAATCTTTCTTCTTAAGATAGTAAAGAAGCCTGATGGGGACACTAGCATCTAATGATTGTAACCAGAATCCAAAACATAACATAGACTGGTCTTACTGGTTAAGATTATGGACATAATTGGGACTATTTTTGGTTGGAAAGGGGGGCTGTTTCAGAACCAACAAAATATGTTGATCTAAGAATATGTCCTACTTGGCAAAATGTGATTAACACACAATATATTAATAATGTATTATAATTAGGGCTGTCAATCGATTACAAATTTTAATGGAATTAATTACATGGTGTCCCGATTAATTAATCGCGATTAATAGCATTTAATTGCATATACAAATATTTGCTGAGAAAGCCCCTCATATAAAAATAACTCAATATATAATTATTATACATATTTATATCAATATATAATTATACATAGTTATCTTTAAATATTACAAAATTATATATATATATATGCTTTACATTCCTGTAGCAGAAGAGTTAATCATTGATAAGACAATACAAAAAGTGGCTTTAGAATACAATGTATTGTTTACTACCATATTATTGATCATAAGTCAATCATTGGCATACAGTTCACAGCAATCCATTTCACAAGTGATTTTGTCAATCAGTTCGAGATATATTATGAGGGCTTGTTTAAGGTCCCGTCAATTTACACCTACGTCAGACGTCTTGGGTGTGTTGCGTCATAAACATAAAATATTTATGTCACTGTGTCAAGTTAAATATATATATATATATAATATATGTGTGTGTGTATGACTATTTTTCAATGTGTCACATGGGATTGCCCTGCCCACTGTGAAATCTCATTGGTCCAAGGTCCTAATCCTCAAACATATACTGTACAATAAACATCAAATATCTTCAGATTGGCTGTGATGGCGTGGCATTATGCAGTGGTTTTGCATTCAGTATGGACTGACAAATTTCTTGTTGCTGGAAAGTGCCTGCTTGTTGTAACATGGTGTAAGGGTTTGGAGGACTATGATTGCCTGATGTTGTTCCAGGAACAACAAAGGATTTTGAACCAGAAACATCTTGGAACATGGGCACACTCTCACTCAAAGAAAGACACACAACATGTGGCTTTGAAATTATACCCATCTTAGAGCTCTTTAGAAGGGGGCCATTGGTAAAGAGATACATAGAGCCTACAAATACATAAACTCCACAGTCACTGGTAGTATAGACTGCCCTCTCCTTTCACAGCTTGAGAGCAACTGTCAAAATGACATTGAACCAGACATGTACAAACATTTTGTACTGTTATTAAAAAAATTCCATTCACATGCTGGAGGATAGTGAAAGCGCAGTGAATGGAACAACTGGTTCTTATGGAAGAGGGTGACGTAATGTTGATTCCAAATATGGATGATGCATCAAGCCATCATCAGCCAATCAGCCGTGTTCAGGAGAAAGGGAGAGAGAGACACAAAGGTAACAGATACATATACTCTAAAGTAATTTAAAATGCTGTTGCCCTTGAGTTCTATTAGAGGGATGAGTATTTAAAAAGAAAATGTATTGCTTCATTCCTCTAATTATACCAATCATCCCTTTATCTCTCCATCTTTATATCCCCTCTAAAAAATATTTAAGCCTATGATGCATGAATTATTCAATCTTAATCTTATCTTTATCTTAATGCTTCTTTTTGCTTCAAAAAATTCTTCAAACCCATTTCTAATCCTTTTTTTTTTTTTTTCTCAAAACTACGTTTTGAGAGAGTTGCACTGTAAAGAGTGGTAACCTGTCATTTTTACCTTTATCTAATCATTAACTACCTGAGACCCAATCATGACGGCTGTGTGCATTTTCCATTTCTCTTTTTGATTTGTTACTAGTAGCACCTAATAAAAATGCACAAATAAAATTTAATAAAATAAAATAAAATCTAGAGCAAATAGTTTTATAAATTCCACATATGTAGACAGTGGGACTAAGTTTGGAATTTTAAATAACATCAGCCTATAGAAAATCAGAGTTTTGTTATCAATGTGTTTATTATGTTTCCAGGAGAGTTGGTTATTTATGTTTTGAGACGCCCAGACATCAGAAATTTGAATAACTAATTCTGATTCAAAGTAATGGCCAGCATTATCCAATCACTGCCAACCATGTTAAAATGCAATTTTGCTTAATACATTCTGAATCTATGTACTAATTGCCATTGTCCCATGTCTGCCAAACATGTTGAGTGGTCCAAACATTATCTGCAGCCTGAAACTGAACTTTTTGCTATAATGCTCCCTCGCTCCCTATTTAGTGAGTCACTGAACCTCCAGCGTGCTGTCTGTCTGCACTGGTCTCAGAACAGTTCAAAATGCACCTTATTTTCATCCTAACTCCATATAAAGCCTCTGAAAGCATTTTTCAGCTTTTGGATAAACTCATTTATTCTCAATGTGATAATGCACAGTAAGGGGGCTTTCACACTAGCACTTTTGGTGCGCACCCCGGTCCGAATGACGTCAGAGTTCGGTTCGTTTGGATGATGTGAACGCTGTCTTCTGAACTCGGGTGCGCACCCGCGAACTGTACTCGAGTCCGCTTAAAAAGGTGGTCTGGGGTACGGTTCATGTGAACTCCAGTACGGTTCGCTGCTGACATGAACGCAATCGAACCAAACCGCGGAAGTGAACCGCTATTGATGACGTATAATGTGGTCGTCAGTCTCACACGCGTCACTTTCAAAATGAGTGGAAAGGGTTTACTTTCGTGCGTGCCTGCAAATACACTTACCTTGACGAAAAGCGGGATTGACGCACACGCGCTGCAAGCAGAGAGATGATTTCTGCTTGCCTTCGCAAAAATTGTCTTCGGCGGACAGCCCGCTGTCTTTTGAACGATTTCAGTGTGTTTCTGTATCTTGATGTTGAAAACAAAACCAAAGGTTAAAAAAAAGAAGAACAAATGTGAACCGAGCAAGTCTATTCATTGAATTTTGACGCCTTTTCATTTCGCAGTTATCAAGCATCACGATTACGCACCAGCTGCAGCTTCATGACGCAAGCGTACCGCGGTTCGGATACAAATATATAATGTGAACACAGTCCATCGGGGGCAGGGGGAGCAATCGAACTCGGGTTCGGAACAGGCAATCGAACCAAGTGTGAAAGCCCCCTAAATTAAGGGTTTATAGGAAAATATGCAATAAAGTACACATTAGTATACATTGTGTTTGTCAGCGTGGCGTTTTGCAATTAATCGCTCAAATTAAATTTTCTGTGATTCTGATGGCGGGAAATACACGTGCGTGACATAAATATGCGGTGAATACCTGCGCGAGAGAGAAAGAGAGAGAAAGGATCAAATGAGAGAGAAAAAGTCCACTTGACGGGAGGTTGGGTGAGAGACAGGTGGAGTCCATGGTTGCTAAGGCAACCCCGCACTTATATGGAAACTGGTGATATCATATTGCAAAGGTCAGGCTGGAGAGAGAAAGAGAGAGAGAGAGAACAAGGACGCATGAGAGAGAGAAAGACAGGGAGGGTGAAAACGTAAAATCAGAAGAGAGAGAACAGATAGAACAGGAAAGGTTTTGCCATATCCACACCTCTTAAACGAGACACATCACTGAAATTCCTCATTTATTTCCCTATCTGCAGCCTTTGCCATAGGCAAATGGAAAGGGGGCGGGGAAGTGAATGAGAGGGGGGACAGATGTGTGCAACGGTGCGCAAACGGCGGCAGGAGAGTTAATTACCCTCTACCAGTATTTTCCGCGACTCAAGCACTGAAGAGTTAATGCAGGCAGCCTGTAGCCAGCCGATGCTGTAATGAATTAAATAAAGAACCCTGCCGTCGCATGTGCTGGAGAGATAGATAGAGAGCAATAGCAGGACGGAGAGAATGAGTATTCTGTACACCTGACAGCCAGTTGGCAACATTGAGTGAATGAAGGCATCGCGCTAGTGTGCATGTGTGTGTGCAGGGAGGACGCGCACACTCACACACACACGCACACAGGTGCAGGTGAGATTTACGCCGATGGCTTTTATTTGTTTGGCTATTGTGAGCGTGGATGTCGTTGTGGCAACAGGTAGATGGACAGTACCTGTGTTTGTCTTGCAGGTGTGTATGGCTGAGTGTAGGTATTTATGTTCGTGTGCTTGGATCTGTGTGTTGCACTGCCTGTAAATAAAATGTTTGTATATATATATATATATATATATATATATATATATATATATATATATGTGTGTGTGTGTGAATTGTGTTAGTGAGAGAAGTAAGGTAGAATGTATGAATGTATGCATTTGTACGCATGCATGCATGTGTGTGAGAGAGAGGGCTGTTTTGCATGCAGATCATGTGGCGTATAGCTTCACTAGGCTTCTGTCCTTCTGTCAGTAAACCTGCAGCTTCAGTAGACACTGAACTAGCTGGTTAGACACATGTTTCTCAGGTGGAAACTAATGCTGGTCACAGAACCAGATGCAACTATTTAGGCCTGATAGTTGTTTGCAGTGCACATTAGGGATTTTATTAGTTGACAAAGGTAAAGTGTGTTCTAATGCTTATGTAGGTACACATGGTGGCGTTTAAGCTACAAACATGCCACTACTTTTCTGTAGCTTGCTGAAGTTGGTGGATTTAATGGGGCTATATTGTACACTTTTAAAGTACTTTTTCACCCTAAAGTCCACTTACAATGCCAGACATGGTTTCTCGCATCAAAAATATTGTAATTTAGTTGTACTTTTTTGCTAATTAAAGAATTTAATTGTAAATGGAAAACAACATTATTATTATTTTTTAAATAACTTTAAAATTAGATGAAAATATGGCGGCGCAATGTTGAGCTCACATGACCAGCCGACCACGAATTTCGCCAATTTCCCTGTTAGTCAAGTCAAGTCAAGCCAAAGTTTATTTATATGGCACATTTAAAAACAACAGAAGTTGGCCCAAAGTGCTGCACAGTTTGAACTACATAAATATATAAATAAATAAAAAATATAAACCTACATTTGATCAAACTCAATTTGTGTCAAAAGCTAAAGAATAGAGATGGGTTTTTAAGCTCAACTTAAAAGATTGAATAGAAGGAGATGACCAAATTTCAAAAGGCAGACTATTCCAGAGCTTCGGAGCCAACACAGAAAAAGCCTGATCCCCTCTAGATTTACACTTTTTACAAGATAATTTACAAGAAGCTGATCACTTGACCTAAGCAACCAAGGAGCAGAGTATGGGTGAAGAAGGTCAGATATGTATTGGGGAGCAAGACCACGGAGGGCCTTAAAAACAAAGAGCAAAAGCTTAAAATCAATCCTAAACTTGACTGGTAGCCAATGAAGTGAGGCTAGTATGGGAGTGATGTGTTCACTTTTTTTGGTTCTTGTCAAAAACTTAGCTGCAGTATATTTAACTATCTGTAAATGCAAGAAGGATGATCGGGACAGACCAAAGTAAAGATAATTACAGTAATCAAGGCGAGAAGTAATCAGTGCATGAACTAAAATTTCAACGTCCTTTTAGTTTTAACTTTGGCTATAGTTCTCAAGTGGTAAATATTACTTTTTATAATGACACTGGTCTATTTTTCGATATTTAAAAATGAGTCAGATGTAAGGCAAAGATTTTTAGCAAAGTTATGTTCATTGGCAGCGAATGGGGGGGTGCTATCATATACATTGTGTCAGAAGGGAGGCCCACTGTCTTTGATTTTGAAAACTCCTGGTCTATAGCAATTATGATTAGTTTAAAGTGTTTTAAAGATTTGATGTACACTTAAGTCTTTTCACTGGCCTAGAAGATGCATTTTTATGTTTATTTCAAATTACTAGCCAAATTCTACTAACTTTAGCTCAGTAACCCCTGTATTATCTGACATGTTTGGCTTTGGAATAAATAAACCATTGGTGACAAATACACCTGTAAATAGGTGTGGCAGGGCGGAGGGCGGGGCCGGGTCATGATCCTACGCACCCGGTCCCGTATTCCGCCTTGCCACAATAGGGTATTACTACAATTGCATCAGCAATCGAAAACTTTTGTGAAAATCAAGCTGTTGCGTGATGCTGCATCCAAGCTGATATGATTTGGTATAAAGTCCAAGAAAACTGTCATATCAGCCAGCAAAACATATAGTTAAATAAATAAATACTTACTGCACCTGTGTATGTAATGTGTCTAAGGAGTTCCCAGACTGTGCAGTTCATGCTAGACAAAATCAAGTCCGACATATGATTACAAGATTGATTGGGTTTGAAAATTCTTCTAGGGGGACATAAATATTAGGTCCTTAAGTAGGTACTTAAATCTAAAGCTGTTCCCAAGGTACATTTTATCCACCTGGATTGGCCATTTTTGAGAATTGCACAAAAGGCTTGACTTTGTCCAGGCTAAAGCTCAGTTGCAGAACACCTCCTGGCATCAGTGCAATGGGTCCATCTGCCACTGAGTAGTACCTGTCATCAGGTAACCTAGAAATAAAAACCTGTTCCTCTATCTGACCCACTTCTATCTGCAGGGGCACATGGAATCAATTATTCCAAGAGCCAGGGCACAGAAACCAGTTTAACTTGTTCTATAACAGAATAAAGACTGGATCATCTGAGAAGGGCAGGTCAGTTTCACAGAAATCAACCTGCTGAAAAAACAGCTCAAACCAGCCTTGGGCAGTTAGCTGATCTCACAGACAGGACAAGATGTTCAGACTGGTCTGTTTAGAGGGGGTTTGGGCACTTGTCAGCTGGTCAGGCTGGGAGACCAGCTGGCTGACCAGCTAAACACCACCTTAGCCAGGTTGGGAGAACAGCTAGACCAGCTTAACACCATGTTTTCCAGGCTGGGAAACCAGCTAAAACAACAAACCACCTTAGGCTGATTTAAGTTTAATTTCAGCAGGGCAGTAGCACAAATACACTCACTACTGTTTGATATTTTGTTTTAGGAGAGAAGAGAAGGTTGACCCTGGTGCAATGTGTGTATATGCTGGTCTGTTAGCTTTTGCTGTGTGTGTGTGTGTGTGTGTGTGTGTGTGTGTGTGTGTGTGTGTGTGTGTGTGTGTGTGTGTGTGTGTGTGTGTGTGTGTGTGTGTGTGCGCGCGCGCGCGCGCGCGCGTCTGTCTGTGTCTGTCTGTGTGTGTCTGTGTCTGCGATCCATAAGGCAACCTAGTATCATAGAATTAACATTATTATAACAACATTCTTGCAAACTGTGTTTTACATGCCATACTCTATGTTTCACTGCAGTTTCCTGGTGAATTGTACACTAGAGGTGCTAGAACAACTGTGTGTTTTATTTACTTTCACACAAATAACGACTACTATGGTTGATTATGAATTTATTAACACTTATTTTTCACTCTATTACTCGCACCCTCCTATGTTGTGATAATGAAACACCTTTACCCTAACTCATCATTTAAAAAACTATCAATTTTAACACTTGTATTTTAGACCCACCTACATTTACACACCTTTTAAAATGTGATTAACTTCCACTAGTAGCTCACCTTAAAGAGTTGGACTTTGGACTCAAAAGACAGCAGCTCTAGTCCAGTCAATCACGCAAGCTGACATGTGAGGCGAAAGTGTCATAGAAAAGATGACATTGCTTAAAATGAATGTGCCTTTCATTTAAAACACTGTTGGTAAGGTTTAGGTGTTAGTAAAGAGTAAGGATGTCTCATCTGTTCACCTCTCATTTGCTTTTTTAAAACTCTATTGGTTAATTTAGGTTAAAAGTTTTGGTTAGGATGGTATGTTACTCATTAAAACCTCAACTAATATTCACCTGAAAAACCTTGTCCGATTATGACACTTTCACTTGCTTTTGGCGACCCCTGCTGGACATTTAAAAAGCAAACTGCAGCTAACTGTGCAATGAAGCACATAATTTGTTTTGTAAAAATGTTGCTACAGTCACGTAATATTCATGAGACCAGGCTGCAGTAAGGACAGGTTTGTAGTAGTGCTAATTAGGGCTGCATTTATTCTCTGCATTGATCTCTTGTACAATGTTTAGTTGATGAACTACTCACAGAGCAAAGCAAATGAATACAATAAATATATTTTACTAGGGGTGTAATGCTGAACAACTGCTATATGTGAGTTATACACTATGGACTCATACAGCATATGCTTACATTCCTGTATGTGGGTTCAACAGCATTTTGGCTTTGTTTAAAAATATATTTAGCTGAAGTTTAATTTTTAACTTTCATTGAACTCATTAAACAATCAATAATGTGTTTGTGGCATCCATCCAGCTGAAGTTCTTCTAATGAAGTGTTTAATGAAACAAAACACTCCGAAACTTGGCCTTGATCTACTCCAAGATGAGTGTGGGCATGGTGGCATCAACTATTTACAAGTTTTAGCATTGTACATGACATGTTTGCCATGGGCTAACATAATAGGGTTCTTAAAATAAGAGTCAGTGTGCTAAATATGCTTAGCACTAAGAATGCATGTGTGTCTGCAACTGTATAGTTTGGGTACAGAAGAGTCCATTTCCTTCCCTTTGTGGTCATTTGAAGTTTTCTTTGGGCTAGGGTGTGTGTTAAGGTATGTCTATAGTGACTATATTTAGCTTCATATACAAACCATACTCACTAATGACCTCACCATGTTAGGGTTAGCGTTAAGTTTAGCCAACCTCAAGTCATGGACATTACAATATCTATTTTCCCTGTAAAGGCAAGATCTTCTCTGACCTGCCTTGACAAAACACACAGGAGCGCACACACAGACCAGTCACACTCTATTATATTCTACATTGTTTATATTAGAGGAACTGAGACAGACACCAAGAGAGAGAGACAGTTAGAGAGAAAGCAATAGAAAGAATGTGACCCAGAACTGCAGACAGACAGAGAGACATTAGAATGCTAATTTAGCTAGTATCATCTTTGTGTAAAAGTGAAATTCACAGATGAAATGGGAGAGGTAGGTGAGAACGCTGCAGACAGCTGACCAATTTCATTATGATTGATAGGTCTGGGAAGGTAGCCAAGGAATGAGACAGAGGGGATCTGTTTAATTAATTAATTTCTCATTTGCTGCAATCCAGTCAGTCAGTCAGAGCAGCTGATGGATGAATAAGGATAAATCCTCTTAAGTACTCTCCATTAGATGGCCAACCAAAACAGAAATGCTCCTATGTGCCTATGGCCATGTTCACACAGCAGCAAAATACAGTTGTCAGTCCTGTATTTTATTGCTTAATACGGTTACGTTCACACGTTTGGTTATTTAGAAGTGTTACAACCGCATTCTATAACCAAACTGACACTTGTGAATTCTCAGGACTCACAACCTCATTTTCGGCAAACTCATGCTGTGTAAATGGAACCGTATTGGACAACTAGTTGTCAGTAATTAAGCAATACTCTATCACATGAGCAAGAGTGCGGTATGGCCTTACATTAGCACTGCTGTGATTCGGCAGGCATGCCGTTTGTAATCACAGCAGTGCTGATTTAGGGCCATATAGCATGACTATGAATGTTAGAATTGCTTATAGAAAGTCTGTCACAATTCATAAAACATTGAAATATTGTTTCTCTCTCTGAACAGAAAGGACAATTATCACTTATAGTGGGATTCATTTTAGTCACAAAAACGTTAACAGCTATAGCACCATGCAAGATTCTCCACTGAAGATCACCTGCTCTTTTAGTCAATGGTGGTATGTATAGGACTCTCTGCTCTAGTTTAATTTCCTATTTGTCTCTCTGCACTCTCAGCTCTGTCTTTTAACATATTTTTATTGATTACCTTCACAATACATCTGTATAGCACATTTCCTTTAACTGTACAAAGATCAGGTCTAATTTTGATGTCTGGGAAAAAGTCATTAGCATCAGGGGAAATGTCGCCCATACTGTATCTCCTGAGTAGAGCTTTCTCATTTGAGTTTAAAACCTCATCCAGTTTGTCTTGAAACTTTCTAGCAAATCTCACTGATCTTATACACAGATGTAAAGCTACAGTTTCTGGGTCTCTTTTACTCACAATTTTTCTAAAACTGTAAATTTCTTTATAGGCAAAGGCACCTTATTTCATTAATAACCTTGCGTCATTAATGAAATTTTAACGGTAATCCTCAACCTGAACTCTAGGTAGCCCTTTAGTCTCTTACAAAATCTTTCTAATTTCCTCAACTTTGTATACTGCCATCTGTTTTCATTTTCATTTTGTGATGAAAGATAAGAACAGTCAGAAGTATTAGAATCCGTAGAATCACCATCATTTTCTTAGAATAACTTTCAACTTTTTTAACTTGCTTAATCACCTTGTTCTGACAGATTGTTTTCCTTTTAGTGGGGACTTTGACGATTGATTCTGTTTCCATATCCAATTCAACATCACCATCATTGTCCTATTGATCAGTAGTTGGCATGATATCTGTAGTTACAGTGATGTCACTGCTTATATTAGATGACTCAAAAACCATGGGTTCAGCTACAGTGAAAATACCTGCAGTAATCTCAGCCATAGTGGGTTTATTTGATTTATTCTCAACCGGCACACCAGTAACTGACTCATCAGTAGCAGAGGCATCAGCATCATCTGTGACAGACGCAGCTTCAGTGTGATTATTCTGAGAGTTTGTCTGAACAGTAGCATTTTCATTCGTTTTTTCAGGACAAGCACTTATCAGATGGCCAATTTTGCCACAACAAAAGCATTTCATAATAATTTCAGACATAGCATAAACTGTATAGTTAAAGCCCTCGACTTTAAGATTAAAGGACAGGTTAAGCTCGTCAGCATTGTTAATCAGAGTCATGTAGACCTGTCTCCAAAAAAACAATACATGTTTCAGCAAGGATGATTTGCATCCATGAACAATTTTCCTAATGGGAGAGACTATCTTACCAAAGATAGACTGGGACGTTTAGACATGCCAGTGTTATGGACATCACCATCTTTGATATTGAATTTAGTCACTGTCACTATGGTTACAGGTGTTAGAATGCAGTTGTGACTTCGGTTTCTGGTTCATACAGACAGTTTTCGAGCCTCTACTGTTAGCTGTTGTACTTATGAACAAGACATTTTAAGACTCGCAGCTGTAATTAAATGCTGTTGTTTATCCCAAACACTGACTGCGTCAATGTAGCCACTTTGTCACCATGTGTTTTTAGTAGATTTGTCAAAAGTTAATGCATAAACACATGCGAATAGTTAAAAAGTTTAACAATCAAGTACTTTGCAGCCTCTGTAAGACACAATTTAATTACCACAGAAGCACAGCAAGTCTTAACTATCAAGAAAATGCAGAACAAGACTGGTTTGCAACCGTTTTTCATGTGGAGTTCAAAGAGGTGCTTGACTCCGGCATTGACGTGAATTGTGAATGTGGCTTCACGATTGCTTTAGCAAAGCGGATAGCCACAGTCTGTGGAGGATGCAATGCGATTAATGTACTCAACCTATGGTTGCATAGTAGAGGTCGACGGAAAGTGGATTTTACTGATACAATTACTAAGTTGGGTAGGACCTGCCGATAACCGATTAATCCAACCGATAGTTTTTAAAACTGACACTGAATGAAAAAATAACACTCAAAGTAAAATAGTGATGAACTTTATTACAAAAATTAACAGTACTAACTGAACCATGAAAATGTATTGTACTTTTGTAAATGAAAAAAAAATATATAAATATTAATATATATGAACTAATTTCTAATTTTAAAGTCAGCTGATTTTTAAATTGACATTGTTTTATTAGTCCATAAGAGGGTGCAGTAAATACATAAACCATTCAGCACCTTTATATAATTTCATAGAACATTCCTATCCTGGCTGTTAAAAAGGATGTTAATTGTTAATTCAAAAGTAAAATGAGGGGGGAAGCACTTCAATAGACAGTTCACATGGTGTTACACTGATTCCTACTACTCCAGATTCAAGCTTCATAATAATAGTGAAATACCACATTGTTTTTTATTCAGTACAGTTGTATGTAGAGTAGCAATATTCACAGATAGCAGTGGTATTCTGTGGTGAAGTGGCTCAGATTATGAGCCCAGGCCAGGGGCTGTTCAAACAGATGGAACACAACAGACTGGAACCGAAAACGAGGATCTCGAGACACACATTTCCAAGTTGAACATCTTTCCTGACAAAACATTTAAACAACTCGTTGCTTAATCTGAGAAACGCTTAAGAGGTATAAGAGAGCAAGACGTAATGGCCAAAGACCTCCACCAACTGTACGAGGCTGTTAACACCGAACGTTTTGCAATCATCCATTTGTACACAGTCTAGACGAAAGTCTTAGTTTCCCTTTGTTTTTTTTTATTCAGCATCTCGTGCAGGAGTGCTGTTTTTTCAGATGATGTATCTTATTCAAAATAACTTTGAAAGCATATTGAGAAACCTGCTTTCTGAGAAACTGTATTTGTTGTGCTGTGTCTAGCCTTTTGTAGTGTAAGAATGTGATTGATCTGAAGTCATCTTATTACAGTGAGGATAAACAAATTGATATTAAATTAGATGCGTTTCTGATTGTTTTATACGTTTCTCTCAGCTGTGTAAAGATATTCATTTGCTTTCTCACGTCACTAGCTTTAAATATGCAGCTTAGCTGGATAACGAATGCATAAACGCAAATAGGTGCATTTTGACAGGAAAATAATTATATATGAAGTTCAGTCTGCAATTATAAATGATAATCGACTGACAGCACTGGTTTTAAGTTATGCAGTATTACTGGAGTGGGTTGAAATTAGTCTGTGACTTTCCTGTATAAATTCTCACAAAAAAGCAATCACAAATATTCTGAGATCTCACTGATTCTGCCTCTATGTGCTTTATTCTCTGTCTCTCTCTCTCTCTCTCCCTTCACATTCTTTTTTATGACAAAAGATGTTAGTTGGTTGGAGAGAGTGGCTGTGCTTGAGGTGGGACCACACACAGAGATAACTGTAAAAGTAACACTTACTCTTTTATTTTCTCTCTCCATAGCAACAGCCAAACTACTGGAGCTTTAAGGTCAGTACTTTGACTACTTCTATGTGTGTGTGTGTGTGTGTGTGTGTGTGTGTGTGTGTGTCTAAGTGCATGCGGACATTATTTAAAAAGTTGTAATGTTGTATATACTGTATTTGGTGTGAATCAGTATCTGTATATGATGGGGCTTTACATTTTAAGTTCTGTATTAGATGTCTACTGATGTTCATTACTGACAAAACTCCTCTGTTTGGAGTATTTGGGATGTCCTCACAAATTATTCATAAATTGTTTTTTATAAAAATGCAAAAAGTTTAGGGTAGGGCTAACATTTATTTTGGGGTTTGTCTGTAGTAATTATAATTAGCTTTATATAAAACAATAAAGGTATAATGGATGTCCTCATTTAGCCAATTAAACGTGTGTGCACAATTGACCCGTCACGAGATGAGTGTTAAAGTCACTGATGTATGATCATGGGGGTCTGAGGCTGATGTGTGATTTATATGATCTGCTTCACTGAATTTTATCTTCTAAATCTCATGAACACATTCTCCCTCTCTGTCTCTCTATCCCTTATCTCTCTCATTCACTTGCATCCATTGTCTTATCTACTCATAAAACTCTCAAGCCTCTCAAGATGCTTTATAGCTCTGATGTTCTCATGACACTGGCCTGTTTGTTATAAAGTCTCTATAGAGAGCTCATAACACTTAAAATCAAAGGTCAATAAGCTAAAAGTGTGTAAATTGATTTCTATTTTCTGTGGGTGTTGAGTGAGAATATAAGATTGTAGACATGCTCAGTTATGGCACTTTTCCACTGCACGTTAAGGTTCGACTCACCTTGACTCCACTCGCTTTACATTTCTGAGCTTGCATTTCCATTGCAGTTTAGTACCACCTCAACATGGGTGGGATTATAGGCTGATCGTCATAGTTGCACCACCTCTACTCCTGTGACATCATCTTAAACATGACACAAACTGACCAAAACAATAACATGACTGCATGCTGTTAGCTCATTGTGCTGCATAAAGCAGTTGTTGTATGGTGGTTTTACTCATGTGTAACAGTTAAATTAGCTTGGTTGTTTTAGAAGCAAGCTTCCAGTAGCTGTCAACTAAATAAAGTGAAGCTTTCAAGCAGAGTATAGAGTTAACGTGACAAAACATACCATCCTCCAGCGTGGATCAACACCAGTCCAGGGCACTCTCCCTCCCATTGCTCGAAGGTTTAGATAGCGTCTATTTGGTTAAACCACTTCCACTTTTCCTTGATGGTTCTGTAGTCACTTTAAAAAAAAATTGGTAGGTCCGGTGGTAACCGTGTGCGGCTAACAGCTGAGACACTTCCTGAGAGACTTTTTCGTTTTGTTCATCAATAACGAATGGACCGTTTGCACCTACCTAAAAATTTCTTTTTTCACATTTTGAAAGTCACGTGAACAAATGATACTGTTATCGCTGTTGCTAACTTTAAAACTAGCGGGTTGATGTCGCGTGTCGGAAATCCAGTGACGCTGATAGTGACGATTTTCCATGACCAATCAGTGATCTGCAGGATTTTGACGTCACATTTAGTATCGGCTTGGCTCGCTTGGAACCTTGACCGAGGTGGTACTAAAAAAAGAAGCAGGTACTACCTACAGTGAAAAACGAGTTGAGTCGAGTTGTACCCTGCAGTGGAAAAGCCCCATTAGTGGAAGTGCCAATGTGTATACTTACCTAAATTAATTCAATTCCCTTATTCAACCTGTACTATGTTGAAAAATGATATTAACCTATACAAAGAAATGTTCTATTACATTGTGATGTGATTAGTGCTGTAGGAGGGTGTGTGTAATTGTACAAGGACACAGGAAATGGCCTCGGGTTGTATTAAACAGGGCCATTAGAGTGAGATGCGGTAATCTGATTCTCTAGATTCTGTCTGTTTATTCATTCACTCTCACACTTATTTCCTCAGAATACACTCCTTATTTGCAATAGAAATAGCACAAAAATATTTTTGAGAAAAATATTGTTTTTATGTTTAAAATAATAAAACAATAGATATACTGCTAAAAATGAAAACAACTATTTGGACACTTTCTGGTTGTCAAACTTGGTGGAACATGTCCATATTTAAAGTGATGAACTACACTTCTGGTTACTCTGATTGGACACCTGTGTGAACAAGTGGTACTGACATCCACTAAATACTTCCACTAAAAATTACCTTGACATTAGTTAGTTTAAAGGAAATTTACTTCCGAGAAAAGGACTACCAACATTTGTTTCCAGATGCCTGTTTGATATTTTGTTTGTAATTAAATCAGATAAAACATTTAAGTAGACCTTAAGTGTCCAAAAGTTTCCAAATACTTTTAAGGGCCACTGTATGTAAGTGTGATGTATAACACATGTCTTACGTGAGGTCTGGCTGTGTTAGACATGTCAGTCAGGTTTGTAAACTTCACTATTTATTTCACACATTCTAAACTAATGGACTACCTCTGACCTCACATAACTTTTAACCTCAAAATAATGATAGTCCATCCGATACTTAAGGTAATATTTTGTCTGTTAGTGCCCTTAAGAAATTATCAACTTTCTGTGGGAAAGGTCAAGAGGTCTCTTCTCTTCTTGTCTCTTCTTTTCAAGTCTCATCTCTTTTTTCTCTTCTTGTGTCTTCTCCTCTCTTTTCTTCACTTCTCTTCTCTTCATTTATCTTATCTTCTCTTTTCTTTTGTCTTTTCTTCTTCTCTTTTCTTTTCTTCACTTCTCTATTCTCTTTGCTTCTCTTTTCTTTTATTTTCTTCTCTTTATTTTTTCACTTATTTTCTTTTCTTATATTATCTTCTCTCTTCTCTTTACTTTTCTTCTTCTCATCTCTTCTCACTCATCTTTTCCCTTTTCTATTCAGTTTTATTATATTTTCTTCTGTTCAATTCTCTTTCCTTTTCTTCTCTTCTCTTTTTCTCTTTTCTGTTTCTCTCATTTTCTTTTCTTCTCTTTTCACTTTTTTCTTCACTTCTCTTTAATTCTTTTTTATTTTCTTCTCTTTTCACCTCTCTTTTCTTCTTTATTTTCTTCTCTTTTCACTTATCTTTTCTTCACTTCTCTCACAGATGCCTTCAGAACATTATTTTCTTTAGGTGCAGATATTGAGCCCTTAACAGATGCTTGTTAAAAGCAAATGTCTCCCCTGGCTGTTTATGCCACATAAAATGAGCCTCTCTGCAAATAACAGTCAAAGTCCTGGTTTGTTGGTTTGGTTCCTCTCTCAGCATCCCTATCTTGTTCTTTAATTTGATGACTTCTTCATATCTTGAGGTAAAATGTGTTTTGATGTCCAAGCACTGCTTCATTTTTCTTTTCCATTGTTCCTTCTATTAGCATATATTTTAAACGGCTGGAGCTACGCAAATGTTGAGAGTGGAGAACAGCTGTTGTTTTTGTAGCAAAATATATATTTAGTAAAATATTGCAGTCTGTCACTCTATTTTGAGTTTTATTTTATTTATTGCAGTGTAAATGTATGTATTCCAGTATGCTGTCACCCTAATTAAGATGCTGATTGTGTTTATAGTATATAAATCCTGCTCTGTTTTCTCAGCATACTATTTGTAATCTGATAGTAAAATAGTAAAACATATGGCCCCTTTAAGCTGTTTCAATGTAATCAACTATTTTAAAATGGGTCACTTGATTGTAACTCAAGTACATTGATGATGTATCTGTCCAATATACCTGGTACACAAAATTTTAAAAGCTTCCCTAACATTGGTCATTACCAGATTCACAGTGCAGAGTGTTACAATATCATAAACACAAATACACATACAGACACACATCACAAACATTGTCAGAAATTCTACTTTGCCACAATTTATCATGTTTATTTTGCTATAAAATGCTACATTTTTCCATATTTTGAAAGAAGGGGCTCAAAGCTTTTCCTCCAGCACAGAGTTAAGGTGTGGTGAGCTAATCCATTTTGCCCTCCTCTTCCCCAGTCCTTATCATTTTAGCCCATCATTGCTATTAGTCCCCAACGATAAGTGCAGAGAATGCCGCCATTTTACGACCACCTACCAGCTTACCATTTTTCTGCTTTCTCTGCTTCTCTCAGCATAGGACTGAATAGTCCAACAATCTACTGCAATTTGCCAGAGCAATTTCAGCTATGACTTCACCAGCATGTGTCTAACAATAGCAAGAGAGAGAGAGAGAGCAATTATTTTCTCCCTCTCTATATCTATCTCTTTCTTGACTCTCATTTCTTTTCCTACTCTGTCTGTATCTTTGTAATAGTTCATAATATTATTTTAATAAAATTGCACACATGATATCATGATGAGTTCACTATTTGTTCAGTATGTTCCCATCAACTTATCTCCAATGGAAACGCCTCTCTCATATATACCCATAGGAAAGAAGAATTCCAAATGAGATCTCTTTAATATCTCCTAGAATAGTTTCTCCTAGACAGCAAATCAATTAAATAAAAAGTAAATGGGGACTCAAGTCTCTTGCTTCTCAGGTTTTTCTTCTGAGAAAAAGACCTTATCTCATGTGTCTCTTATACACTGTAAAACATACAAACAAAAAATTCACTTTTTGTTAGGTAATCTTAAAATGTGCCTTGTGTGGTAACATCTAAATTACACTGGTTTTATTAAATTCAAAAATTTGATTTAAGCTGGCAAATTCCTGAAAAATTAGGTTATACCAACTAAAGTAATTTTTTGGGTTAAATTCAGTAGAACGAGTTTCTTAAGCTATCAATTGCAGGTTACCAATGTTTGGGGAGAGTTTCAAAACTGTCACCAACTATTTATTACAGATCTGCCAGTATATCAAAGTCTGTAATCAGGATTCAAAGATTTCCATAAACATTTATAATTTAATCATTCCAAGACCAAAATGTTACGATCCCTGGTTGTCTGCCCCGTGTTTCTCGTGTCGCCGTCACGGACTCTTATTACCATGATTCCCAGCCCTCATCACTGTGTTATTGTGCTCACCTGATTGTCGTTTTGTTATCATCATGTCTCTGTGTATTTAAACCCCGCTGTTCCTCCATTCCCTTGTCGATCATTGATGTTTTGCCAATGTTTGGATGTAGATGTCTTGCCTGTCTTGCCTTGTTTCACCCAGCTTGTGTACCCCTGATGTTTTCATGTTTTAGTTTCAGTTTTCCCATCGTGGTTGTTTCCTTTGTTCCTGTTTGTCTTGTTTTCACTTTTGATTAATAAACCCGCGTGTAGATCCTCACTCCTCGTCTGCCTCCTCCTGCTTAAAGTTACAGAACGATCGACCGCAAATGGATCTAGCGGTTCTACAAGCGAACTGTCGTCTGCTCAGCCTGATGCAAGAGGGCCGCCCTGTGGAGGACCACATCCGCGATTTCCTCGAGCTGGCGAGTGTCGCGGACTTCCCGGACTCCTCCCTGGTGGTTTTCTTCAGGGCCAACCTAAACAGTTCGCTCAAGGAGCGGTTGCCACCGGCGACGTGCGGCTGGATGCTCCGCGAATTTATGGAGGAGACTCTGCTGGCCTGCGGCTCGCTGTTCACTGTGGCCGTCGTCGAGGAGGACCCTGCCTCTCCTCCCACAGTGGTGACCCCCCATTCATCCATGGCTCGTCCCTTCATGCCTGCCCCACCTGCCAGCGAGCCAACCCCCACGCCTGCCTTGGTCAAGGAGCCAGCGCTGCCAGCTTTGTCCGCCCGGAGGAGGAGGAGGAGAAGAAAGGCTCCCCAGTTCACACCTGCCACGGTCAGCGAGCCAGAGCCAACGCCAGCCACGGTCAGCGAGCCAGAGCCAATGCCTGCCACGTTCAGCGAGCCAGAGCCAATGCCTGCAGCCCCGAACGTCAGTGAGCCAGTGCCTATAGCCTCGAACGTCAGTGAGCCAGTGCCTGTAGCCTCGAACGTCAGTGAGCCAGTGCCTCGAACGTCAGTGAGCCAGTGCCTGTAGCCTCGAATGTCAGTGAGCCAGCGCCAGTAGCCTCGAATGTCCCAGAGCCAGCGCCAGTAGCCTCGACCGTCCCAGAGCCAGCGCCAGTGGCCTCGACAGTCCCAGAGCCAACGCCAGTAGCCTCGACCATCCCAGAGTCAGCGCCAGTAGCCTCGACCGTCCCAGAGCCAGCGCCAGTAGACTCGACCATCCCAGAGTCAGCGCATCTCGAGCCTCCCAGGGCTCTGCCTCCTGAGCCTCCCAGGGCTCTGCCTCCTGAGCCTCCCAGGGCTTCGCCTCCCGAGCCTCCCAGGGCTCCGCCTCCCGAGCCTCCCAGGGCTCCGCCTCCCGAGCCTCCCACGGCTCTGCCTCCTGAGCCTCCCTCAGCTCCGCCTCCTGAACTGCCTACCACGGCTCCACCTCCTGAGCCTCTCACGGCTCCGCCTACCATGACTTCGTCTCCATAGCCTCTATGGTTCTGCCTCCTGAGCCACCCATGGCTCCGCCACCAAAAACTTCCACGGCTCTGCCTACCACGGCTCCGCCCTCGGAGTTCCCCATGGCTGTGGTCCTGTGGCTGACTCCCAGACCTCCCAAAACTGTCCTGTGGCCGACTCCCAGGCCTCCAGACCCTGTCCTTGCCCTGTGGCCAGCTCCCAGGCCTCCTGAACCTGTCTTTGCCCTGTGGCCAGCTCCCAGGCCACCTGACCCAGTCCCCATCTTGGGCTCCCCGTGGACTGCCTGCTTGCCCTTTGTGCCTCCGTGGACTGCCTGTCTGCCCCTTGTGCCCCCGTGGACTGCCTGCCTGCCCCCTGTGCCTCTGTGGACTGCCTGCCTGCCCTCTGTGCCTCCTTGGACTGCCTGTCTGCCCCTTGTACCCCCTTGGACTGTCTGGTTGCCCCGTGTGCCCTCCTTGGTCTGCCTGCCCCCCACTCCTTGGACGATTTTGTTTTGTTTTTTGTGTATTTTTTGTTTTCTTTTAGGAGCGTCTGGAATCTGCTCCTCAGAGGGGGTTATGTTACGATCCCTGGTTGTCTGCCCTGTGTTTCTCGTGTCGCCGTCACGGACTCCTATTACCGTGATTCCCGGCCCTCATCACTGTGTTATTGTGCTCACCTGATTGTCGTTTTGTTATCATCATGTCTCTGTGTATTTAAACCCCGCTGTTCCTCCATTCCCTTGTCGATCGTTGATGTTTTGCCGATGTTTGGATGTAGATATCTTGCCTGTCTTGCCTTGTTTCACCCAGCTCGTGTACCCCTGATGTATTCATGTTTTAGTTTCAGTTTTCCCATCGTGGTTGTTTCCTTTGTTCCTGTTTTATCTTGTTTTCACTTTTGATTAATAAACCCGCGTGTAGATCCTCACTCCTCGTCTGCCTCCTCCTGCTTAATGTTACACAAAGCATCTGGGCTATGCTATCCACATTCATTTTATAGCTCTCTACTCTCAGTCTCACTACATGTAAAAGAATAACAAAAATTTTCTTATTTGTTTGTTTTTATTTCTTATAGGGAGAATTTGAGGAGAAAGCTTCTTATGAAACCTTCATTCATGAAATGTGATACATGGATGTCAACTGAGAACTCCATTATTAATTCTGAGCAATGTGAAAGAGCAACTTCTGAGCACTAGAATTTTCTTAAGGGTACCTCTCTCAGAATAACCTTCTAATGTGTAGTTTTTTAATTGTTCCAATTGATATGTGGACCTTATTAATTTTATTTTAGTTGAAGGTTAAGATATCAAAATATGCAGGTGCGTTGTTTTTCATTAGCATATTACCTTTCTTGCTCACTGGTAAATCACATTCTGTTGAAATCTATATAGTTCATATTGATGGAGTGAACGAGTTAGTTACCATATTTTTAGTCACTTGCACTTCCTTTCTAAAACAGCATTCTTTTTTCCACAAATTAAACTTGTTTTACATTCCTTACACTTGACAACATCAGTGTTTTTGCGTGATCCTATTTATTAAACACCAGCCATATTTCTGTTCTGATTTGTTTCACTTGGGGCTGGCCCATCAGTTTCTGCTGAGGTGAGAACATCATGCGCATTTGCAGTGCGCATGCAAT